>NW_028162838.1:0-61673 GCF_964263955.1 Coregonus lavaretus
TCTGAACGTCTCAGCAAAATTGATGTGCTGGTCGATAAACTCCACGAAGACCAGAAAGTCACAAAGGGAACGAGTGACAAAGTTACAAAAAGACCATGCTGACCAACAGGCTGCCATCCTGGACGTCCGCCTGGAAGTGGATCAAAAGCACAAGAAGTTGGAAGATGCCATCTCTAAACTCGAGAAATTAGATTCTAACGAAAATTTTCAAAAAGTGCTTGAATTTGAGATTTCAAGGTTTCCCGGAGGCCGTGGAGGGACCAGACGCCATCTCCTTTCTACAGGAATGGAGTCCCAAAATTCTGGATCTACCCCCTTCCGCGCACCCACTGGAAATGGAGAGGTCCCATCGCACCCTACGGAGGCGGCTGCCTGGCCAGGTTGCACCCAGGGCATTAGTCATTACATTTCTACGGTACCAGGACACTGTCCGCATCCTCTCTGCTGCCCGAGCAAAGGGAGAGCTCAAGTACGGAGATGCCAGAATGATGATCTTTCCGGATCTTTCTCCCATACTACACAAGAGGAGGATGGCTTTCTCCCCACTGAAGAGGCTTCTGCGGCAGGCTGGCTCGGCATACGGCCTGCTGCTACCCGACGACTTTGTGGACGTAAACCAAGAATGGTGAGCGCACATTTGACTCTGTGAAGACGGCTGAAACATACATGAGGAAAGAACTCCCTGACTTGTTCCCGTCTACTACATCAGGAGGAACTGTCTTTTGAACTTGGATACAGTGGATAGTGAACTGTTAGAACATGAGGATACAACCAAATGACTCATAGGATCGGCTGGCTGGCTGGCTAGATGGCTAGCGCCATAATGACAGGCCAGGTAAAGTTGTATCATAGCTAATGTTGCCTGCGCTATTTAGCCAGGTCGCTAAGTTTACCAGGGTGTTACTATAGCTACAGCCACACTATGCCAGGTAGTTACATTTTCTTTCTGGATACTTTTATTTTACCCATAGAGGTCCAGTGGGGTTTGGTTAAATAGTGATGTGGCTTTTGACTGGGTTTCAAGCCTAACTACAGTGGGGAGAACAAGTATTTGATACACTGCCAATTTTGCAGGTTTTCCTACTTACAAAGCATGTAGAGGTCTGTAATTTTTATCGTAGGTACACTTCAACTGTGAGATACGGAATCTAAAACAAAAATCCAGAAAATCACATTGTATGATTTTTAAGTAATTCATTTGCATTTTATTGCATGACATAAGTATTTGATACATCAGAAAAACAGAACTTAATATTTGGTACAGAAACCTTTGTTTGCAATTACAGAGATCATACGTTTCCTGTAGGTCTTGACCAGGTTTGCACACACTGCAGCAGGGGATTTTGGCCCACTCCTCCATACAGACCTTCTCCAGATCCTTCAGGTTTCGGGGTTGTCGCTGGGCAATACAGACTTTCAGCTCCCTCCAAAGATTTTCTATTGGGTTCAGGTCTTGAGACTGGCTAGGCCACTCCAGGACCTTGAGATGCTTCTTACGGAGCCACTCCTTAGTTGCCCTGGCTGTGTGTTTCGGGTCGTTGTCATGCTGGAAGACCTATCCACGACCCATCTTCAATGCTCTTACTGAGGGAAGGAGGTTGTTGGCCAAGATCTCGCGATACATGGCCCCATCCATCCTCCCCTCAATACGGTGCAGTCGTCCTGTCCCCTTTGCAGAAAAGCATCCCCAAAGAATGATGTTTCCACCTCCATGCTTCACGGTTGGGATGGTGTTCTTGGGGTTGTACTCATCCTTCTTCTTCCTCCAAACACGGCGAGTGGAGTTTAGACCAAAAAGCTCTATTTTTGTCTCATCAGACCACATTACCTTCTCCCATTCCTCCTCTGGATCATCCAGATTGTCATTGGCAAACTTCAGACGGGCCTGGACATGCGCTGGCTTGAGCAGGGGGACCTTGCGTGCGCTGCAGGATTTTAATCCATGATGGCGTAGTGTGTTACTAATGGTTTTCTTTGAGACTGTGGTCCCAGCTCTCTTCAGGTCATTGACCAGGTCCTGCCGTGTAGTTCTGGGCTGATCCCTCACCTTCCTCATGATCATTGATGCCCCACGAGGTGAGATCTTGCATGGAGCCCCAGACCGAGGGTGATTGACCGTCATCTTGAACTTCTTCCATTTTCTAATAATAGCGCCAACAGTTGTTGCCTTCTCACCAAGCTGCTTGCCTATTGTCCTGTAGCCCATCACAGCCTTGTGCAGGTCTACAATTGTATCCCTGATGTCCTTACACAGCTCTCTGGTCTTGGCCATTGTGGAGAGGTTGGAGTCTGTTTGATTGAGTGTGTGGACAGGTGTCTTTTATACAGGTAATGAGTTCAAACAGGTGCAGTTAATACAGGTAATGAGTGGAGAACAGGAGGGCTTCTTAAAGAAACACTAACAGGTCTGTGAGAGCCGGAATTCTTACTGATTGGTAGGTGATCAAATACTTATGTCATGCAATAAAATGCAAATTAATTTCTTCCAAATCATACAATGTGATTTTCTGAATTTTTGTTTTTGATTCCGTCTCTTACAGTTGAAGTGTACCTATGATAAAAATTACAGACCTCTACATGCTTTGTAAGTAGGAAAACCTGCAAAATCGGCAGTGTATCAAATACTTGTTCTCCCCACTGTATGTAGTTTATATTACTTCAGGGAATTTTTAGCTACTATTACGTTTGCTGGCTTGTTTCTTGTTAGAGATGTATGCTAGCGTTAGTGATACCGAGGCAGGGAGCAGCTACTCACTGGCTGGGCACCTAATTGCCAGCTAGCCTATAGCTGTACAGTTGTGTGTGTGTGTGTACATGTGTATATAAATATATATAATGGGGGGTTGGGAGGGTGAACTCAGGAGGATGGTGATTGTTTAACTAATTGTCTCTATTTTATATTTGAGGGATAATAGTTATCGTCTGGTAAAGGTTTTCATTTATTCATCATAGCTTGATGTCTTTTTTCCTGTGCTGCTTGGGTGCGTTTGTTTCACAGCGCAGGTTTCAGGGCGCCTTGGTGCTTTATCTTGGCCAGGTCACAGTTGTAAATGAGAACTTGTTCTCAACTGGCTTCTTACCTGGTTAAATAAAGGTGAAATAAAAATAAAATAAATAAAAATGCCGATTGGTTGACGTTTGTGTGTGCGGGTAGGCGCTGTTGGTGACTATGAACACATCCTCTGTTGTTGTTGTTGTTGTTGTTGTAGACATGGTCAAGTGGGGCTAAATAGTCCAGTCATTATTGTTGCCGATGTTTGTCGCTTTGATTCAAATTGTATTTTGTGACTCGACTAACAATATATTCATGTTACAGGGAACAGTCAGTGCACTTATAATGCCATATACATATAATTTAGAATGAACCTCTTTGGGGCGATGCTATGCATAGCAGGTACATCCAGCTTAAAGACTAGCGTCTAAGGGTATGGTTTATTAACTCCCTCAGTTGGGGAGGGGGTTGGTGGTTTTTGGGTAGGGTCAGGGTATTAGCTCACCAGATGGTTACTATTTTATACTTTCATCATTTCATTTAGTTTCTATCTTTTTCCCTCTTTCTTATTATCTTTAAAGATGTCAGCACCTAATAACTATACATTTATGACACTTAACATTAGGGTACTGTAATGAATACTCAGGGAGAAAAAGGTGTAGATTCACGGACAGAGCGCAGCAGGTGTGTATTACGCCTTTACAGAAGGCAGGAATCGTGGTCACAGGCAGGCAATGGACATACACAGGTAGGCAAACAGGCAGGTGAATCAAAACTAGGACTGAAGGCTAAAACTGGTTCTCACAAACGAGCTAGGAAAGGTCTTAGTAACTAGTGGTTCTGGTGAAAAATGTCCTTTAAGTATCTCCACAATATCCCCATACGTCTTATTACCTGTTCTGTCTGGCTGTAGCAGGCTGCCTAGTAAATTAAATGTCTTTGGGTCCATTACACTAAAACATGTAGGCACAATGTTGTCCTCATCCATGTCAATGAACAAAAATGAAAGACAGGGCTACGTTCAAGAACACAAAGAAACAGGGCTATGTTCAAGAACACAAAGAAACAGGGCTACGTTCAAGAACACAAAGAAACAGGGCTATGTTCCAGAACACAAAGAATCAGGGCTACGTTCAAGAACACAAAGAAACAGGGCTATGTTCAAGAACACAAAGAAACAGGGCTACGTTCAAGAACACAAAGAAACAGGGCTATGTTCAAGAACACAAAGAAACAGGGCTGTGTTCAAGAACACAAAGAAACAGGGCTACGTTCAAGAACACAAAGAAACAGGGCTATGTTCAAGAACACAAAGAAACAGGGCTACGTTCAAGAACACAAAGAAACAGGGCTATGTTCAAGAACACAAAGAATCAGGGCTACGTTCAAGAACACAAGGTGAACTGAGAAAATTAAATACAGAACCTTACATTGATTACATAGATCACACAGAAGAGAGGTTAATATGTTAATTAAACTATGTTTTCTAGGTGGAAGGTTTACCCTGTGTATGAGATTAAAATGTATCAGCTGATGATTAGGATTGTTAGATGAACCCACTAAGTTCCTGATGAACTCAACTGGTGAGCCTCTTTAGCAGCTAGTTCCATGGACACACTGATTTCAATGTCCTTTGCCAAGGTCAGATGACTTTCAGTCAACAGTCTCTTTTGTGTAGCTTCACTCCGTAGCCCACATACTAGTCTGTCTCTAATGATGTCATTTAGAACAGCATTAAACTCAGTGTTCTGGAAGTTTCTTTAATGCAGCAGCAAACATTGTTACTGATTCTCCCTCTTCCTGATGTCTCCTGTGGAACCTGAACCTTTCAGCATTAACTAGTGGTTCTAGTGAAAAATGCACAATATCCCCATACGTCTTATTACCTGTTCTGTCTGGCTGTAGCAGGCTGCCTAGTAAATTAAATGTCTTTGGCCCCATTACACTAAAACATGTAGGCACAATGTCGTCCTCATCCATGTCATTTACAAGAACAAAATATTCAAACCGTTCTGTATATGAGCTCCACTGTTCAATACTTTTATCAAACTGTCCAATGTTTCCATCAATTCCAATAATGGTTCATTTCTCAGTGAGCTCCTGATTGTCACTCACTTCAATATTGTCCTCAACCAAAGCAATATTTTCCTCAGTCACGTGATCTTCATTCACTTCACTCACTGACGTTTCCTCCTAAGTTCGCTCATTTAGCAGATTTAATTAAAAGGTTTGTCTTCACAGTTGAATAAATGTCCTATCCTTTAATCACTGTATATTCCCCCTTTTTAATCACGTTGTTTTCCCACTCCGACGTCCGTCTCCAGTCCTTTTCTGCCGTCCATGACGATGTTAACTCTTTCTTAGCTAGCTCGACTATGCACTTGCCTCTGCTAGCAACACACTGTGCTAACATTAGCCTAGACTGGACCACAGAAAATAACGGTTTTAAGCAGTTGTAAAAACTCACTTCTTCCAGACAGAATAGTTCCTGTACATTCAGACTTACTCATCGCCAATCTGTTGTTATGTCTCGTGGGTTTCATAACCACGTCTGTATAACAATTCAATAATGATGAGACGGGAGACAGGTATCAGTTCAACCATTTATCTGGAACGTGATCATCTCAACACATACAAACCCCCATGATGCTCTGCGGCACAATTCCAATACACAGCAAATAGATAGATAAGTTAATGGACACTAAATAAAACTCATAGAGGAATTTAAATGTTCAGTTGTAGAAAGTAGGGCCATGGGATAGGGTCAGAAAGGTCAGTATGTTTGATAACTGGTTCCAGAGGTGACATAACAAGCATAAGGTCCATTATAACACAGTGAAGTAGAGGTGGGAGCTAAAAGCAGACATGGACAGTGAGACGGTGTGAGGAGGTCAGGGGTGAAACACTAGATCAGGACAGGTAGAAATGGCAGGGCTGGAAATAGACACAGAGACACATTCTGATCATGGCTCAGACCTGACCTGAGACACCCAAACAGAAGATGCCATAGCAAAGTCCTGTCCAGTAGGCTATATGGGATTTCCTTTCATAAAAATACAACACATGGAAATGTGTCCAGTGTGTGTGTGTCCAGCATGTGTGTGTGTGTGTGTGTGTGTGTGTGTGTGTGTGTGTGTGTGTGTGTGTGTGTGTGTGTGTGTGTGTGCGTGTGTGCGTGTGTGTGTGTGTGTATATGTGTGTGTCCAGTGTGTGAGAGTGTGTCCAGTGTGTGTGTGTGTGTCCAGTGTTTGTGTCCAGTGTGTGTGTGTGTGTGTGTGTGTGTGTGTGTGTGTGTGCGTGCGTGTGTTCAGTGTGTGTGTGTGTTCAGTGTGTGTGTCCAGTGTGTGTGTGTGTGTTCAGTGTGTGTGTGTCTAGTGTGTGTGTTCAGCGTGTGTGTCCAGAGTGTGTGTGTGTGTTAAGTGTGTGTGTTCAGCGTGTGTGTGTCCAGTGTGTGTGTCTAGTGTGTGTGTGGGTGTGTCCAGTGTGGGTGTGTGTTCAGTGTGTTTGTGTTCAGTGTGTGTGTGTCCAGTGTGTGTGTCCAGTGTGTGTGTGTGTTAAGTGTGTTTGTTCAGTGTGTGTGTGTCCAGTGTGTGTGTCTAGTGTGTGTGTGGGTGTGTCCAGTGTGGGTGTGTGTTCAGTGTGTTTGTGTTCAGTGTGTGTGTGTGTGTCCTGTGTGTGTGTCTAGTGTGTGTGTGTGTTCAGTGTATGTGTGTGTGTCCAGTGTGTGTGTGTGTCCAGTGTGTGTGTTCAGTATGTGTGTGTGTATGTCTGTGTGTGTGTCCAGTGTGTGTGTGTGTGTGTGTGTGTGTTCAGTGTGTGTGTGTCCAGTGTGTTTGTCCAGTGTGTGCGTGTGTGTCCAGTGTGTGTGTTTGTTCAGTGTGTGTGTGTGTGTGGGTACAGTGTGTGTGTGTCTAGTGTGTGTGTCCAGTGTGTGTGTGTGTGTGTTCAGTGTGTGTGTGTCTAGTGTGTGTGTTCAGTGTGTGTGTCCAGAGTGTGTGTGTGTGTGTTAAGTGTGTGTGTTCAGCGTGTGTTTGTTCAGTGTGTGTGTGTCTAGTGTGTGTGTTCAGTGTGGGTGTGTTCAGTGTGTGTGTGTCTCCGGTGTGTCTGTTTGTGTGTGTCCAGTGTGTATGTGTGTGTGTCGTGTGTGTGTGTGTGTCCAGTGTGTGTGTGTGTGTGTGTGTTTACAGTGTATGTGTGTATTTGTCCTGCGTGTGTGTGTCCTGTGTGTGTGTGTGTCCAGTGTGTGTGCGTGTGTCCAGTGTGTGTGTTTGTCCAGTGTGTGTGTGTGTGTGTGTATGTGTGTGTGTGTGTCTAGTGTTTGTGTGTCCAGTGTGTGTGTTTGTCCAGTGTGTGTGTGTGTGTGTGCAGTGTTTGTGTGTGTGTGTCCAGTGTGTGTGTCCAGTGTGTTTGTGTGTGTATCCAGTTTGTGTGTTTCCAGTGTGTGTGTATTTGTGTCTACTGTGTTAAAGTTACTGAGGAATCCCAAACCCTAAACCCTGGATAGAGGGGCTCAGTGAATGTGGAGTGGAATGTGTTCAGGTGGGTCAGTGTGTCAGAGGAGACTCTGTAGAAGGACAGAGTGCCGGCTGGCCAGTCCAGATACACTCCTACTCTGTGGGAGCTGGAGGAGGGGACGTCTATGGGAGTGGACTTATTATTGTGACAGGCAGAGTAACGGTTGTCAGAGCAGAACAGACTCCAGGACTTGTCATTGCGTCCAATCCTACAGTCATCACCCCCTCCTCTCCTGCTGATTCCTTTATATGTCACTCCTATAACAGCCCCTCTCCCACTCCACTCTACCTCCCAGTAACAGCGCCCAGTCAGACCCTCTCTACACAGCACCTGTCCACAGTCCTCAAATCTCTCTGGGTGATCAGGATACGGCTGCTTCTCTCTCCTCCATGTCACCTTTCTGTTCTCCTCAGACAGAGAGAGGAATCTGTTTACTGTGTTTGGGTCCAGTGTGAGATCACAGACATCTGATGGATGAAACCAGACACAATATTAGAAATCATCATCATTCACATTAGAATGTTAACTCACTTTTCACTAGTTCTTTAATGTAGATGTTTCTAGGTATCAAAAGGAGAAGTTAAGGTAACTTGAGACTTGTTGAATGATCATATGTTATACTGTATGGTAATATAAAACACACTTATTCCCATTAATTACACACACACACATACACACATCCTGAACAAACACACACATCCTGAACACACACACACACACACACTGGACACACACACACATCCTGAACACACACACACACACACACACACACAACCTGAACAAACACACAAACACACACACATCCTGAACACACACACACACACACACATCCTGAACACACACACACACACACTGGACACACACCCACACACACACACACACACATTTCTAAAGTAACACAAACACACCACACACATAGACACACACATTGTCAAAGCAACTCTTTGTAAACTTTGGTGTCCCTGATTTCTGCTTCTGTAGAACTACAACTGATATTTAATATGACCAAGTAAGTAATGATGGTGGTCTTTGACTTTGACTTCACTTGAATTAAGACTTATTCTTAGTCATATTCTTCACAGCAGTCAACACTCACATTTTCTAAGTCCAGGTCTCATTGTGTTCTCTCCAACATGTTCCACACTGTAGCGGTAAGCAGAAGAACAGACAGTCATTGAGGGATACACATGAACTCACACACACACACACACACACACACACACACACACACACACACACACACACACACACACACACACACACAGTCAGCATATAACTTTGTCCAAGTGTGTGTGTGTGTGTGTGTGTTTTTTGTGTGTGTGTGTGTGTGTGTCCAGTGTTTGTGTCCTGTGTGTGTCCTATTTGTGTATGTGTCCTTTTTGTGTGTGTATTTGTCCAGTGTGTGTGTGTGTGTGTACAGTGTGAGTGTGCGTTTGTCCAGTGTGTGTGTGTCCAGTGTATGTGTGTGTGTGTCCAGTGTGTGTGTGTGTCCAGTGTGTGTGTGTCCAGTGTATGTGTGTGTGTGTCCAGTGTGAGTGTGTGTGTGTCCAGTGTGTGTGTGGGTTTGTGTCCAGTGTGTGTGTGTTTGTCCAGTGTGTGTGTGTGTGTCCAGCGTGTGTGTGTTTGTCCAGTATGTGTGTGTGTCTAGTGTGTGTATGTATGGATCCAGTGTGTGTGTGTATGTGTGTGTGTGTGTGCGTCCTGTGTGAGTATGTGTGTTTCCTTTTTGTGTGTGTGTGTGTCCAGTCTGTGTCTGTGTGTGTGTGTTTGTCCAGTGTGTTTGTTGGTGTGTGTATGTGTGCGTGTGTGTGTGTCCAGCGTGTGTGAGTGTGTGTGTCCAGCATGTGTGTGTGTGTCCAGTGTGTTTTTTTTTGTCCAGTGTGAATGAATGAGTGTGGATCCAGTGTGTTAGTGTGTGTTGGTCCAGTTTGTGTGTGTGTCCATTTGTGTGTATGTGTGTCCAGTGTGTGTTTGTGTGTGTCCAGTGTGAGTGTGTGTGTGTGTCCAGTGTGTGTGTGTGTTTCCAGTGTGTGTGTGTGTGTGTGTGTTCAGTGTGTGTTTGTGTGTGTGTGTGTGTGTCCAGTGTGTGTGTGTGTGTGTGTGTGTGTGTGTGTGTGTGTGTCCAGTGTGTGTGTGTGTGTGTCTCCAGTGTGAGTGTGTGTGTGATCCAGTGTGTGTGTGTGTTTTTTTTGTCCAGTGTGTGTTTCCAGTGTGTGTGTTTCCAGTGTGTGTGTGTGTTTCTCCAGTGTGTGTGTGTGTCCAATGTGTGTGTGTTTTCAGTGTGTGTGTGTCCAGTGTGTGTGTGTGTCCAGTGTGTGTGTGTCCAGTGTGTGTGTGTGTGTGTGTGTGTGTGTGTGTTTGTCCAGTGTTTGTGTGTGTGTGTGTGTGTCCAGTTTTTGTGTGTGTGTGTGTGTGTCCAGTGTATGTCCAGTGTGTGTGTGTGTGTTTGTGTGTGTGTGTGTGTGTGTCCAGTGTGAGTGTGTTTCCAGTGTGTGTTTGTGTGTGTGAGTGTGTTTGTCCAGTGTGTGTATGTGTCCCGTGTGTGTGTGTGTGTGTCCAGTGTGTGTGTGTGCGTGTGTCCAGTGTGTGTGTGTTTGTGTGTGTGTGTGTGTGTGTGTGTGTGTGTGTGTGTGTGTGTGTGTGTGTGTGTGTGTGTGTGTGTGTCCGGCGTGTGTGTGTGTGTGTCCATTGTTTGTGTGTGTGTGTCCAGTTTGAGTGTGTGTGTGTGTTTCCAGTGTGAGTGTGTGTGTGTGTTTGTGTCCAGTGTGAATGTATGTGTATGTGTCCGTGTGAGTGTGTGTGTGTGTCCAGTGTGTGTGTGTCTGTGTCCTTTGTTTGTATGTGTCCAGTGTGTGTGTGTCCAGTTTGTGTCCAGTGTGTGTGTGTGTCCAGTGTGTGTGTTCAGTGTGTGTGTCCAGTGTGTGTGTGTGTAAGTGCCCAGTGTGTGTGTCCAGTGTGTGTGTGTTTCCAGTATGTGTGTGTGTGTCCAGTGTGTGTGTGTGTGTGTGTGTGTGTGTGTGTCCAGTGTGAGTGTGTGTGTGTGTGTGTCCGTGTGAGTGTGTGTGTGTGTGTGTCCGTGTGAGTGTGTGTGTGTGTGTGTCCGTGTGACCAGTCTGTGTATGTCCAGTGTGCACACATACACACTGGACACACACACACACACACACACACACACACACACACACACAGGACACACACACACACACACGGTCATCATATAACTTAGTCCAAGTGGTGGTCAGAATGTTTGTCTTAACTAGCCTGATAACTCCAACATGTCTGATATGAACATTGACATAAACCCTCTACATACTTGAGTTTCTCCAGTCTGCAGTGTGGATCCTCCAGTCCAGCAGAGAGCAGTCTGACTCCTGAGTCTCCTGGGTGATTGTAGCTCAGGTCCAGCTCTCTCAGGTGTGAGGGGTTTGACTTCAGAGCTGAGACCAGAGAAGCACAGCCTTCCTCTGTGACTAGACAGCGTGACAGCCTGCAAAGAGTCAAATCATATTAAAACCACACTGCTATTCTTTGGTGGTGAAAATAGTGGCAGTATATTTTTTCAACATATTCAGATATATCAGTGTCCTGAAACCTGCCTAATCTATTCATAAATTAATGAATGTTTCATTATTAGAATTGATCATAATATTGCTTGTAGAGAGAAACATATATAGTACGAATATTTCAGTAACTGACCAGAGCCGTTTAAAAAGCAGTATCAGTCAAAAGACAGACAGTGAGGTATCAGATTTAGATTGTATTGAGTATACAGTCCACACCATATCAATTTTGACAGTGAAGCTAACATTTTAAATGTGGCTCTATGCTACAGCATTTTGGATTTGAGATCAAATGTTTCATATGAGGTGACAGTATATAATATCACCTTTAATTAGAGGGTATTTTCATACAAGTCTGTTTCACCATTTAGAAAAATAAAAGCCCTTTATGTATCTACTAACCGTTTTTCAAGATGTCATAAGTATTCTGACCAATTAACTTGTAGTGTATTAAAGTAGTCAAAAGTTGAGTATTTGGTCCCATATTCTTTGAATGCAATATCTACATCAAGCCTGTGACTGCCATGATTAAGAAAAATCATGAATGAATAATTAATAATAATGAGTGAGAAAGTTACAAAGGCTACAACAAAACATGCTAACCTCTCGCCATTAACATCAAATAAAAGGTGACATTGTATACTGTTGCCTAATATGAAACATTCTATCTCAAATCCAAAATGCTGGAGCATAGCACCAAATTTAAAACTGTAAACTTCATTGTCCAAACACATATGGTGTGGACTATGTGTGCCTGGTAAACACATGTGGATCTGGTGAACAGTTATCACTTGTTGACCAACTACAGGAATACTGACCTCAGAGTCTCCAGTTTACAGTGGGGATTCCCCAGGACAGCAGATAGCAGCTTCACTCCTGAATCCTTCAGGTCATTGTTACTCAGATCCAGCTCTCTCAGGTGTGAGGGGTTTGACTTCAGAGCTGAGACCAGAGAAGCACAGCCTTCCTCTGTGACTAGACAGCCTGACAGCCTGCAAAGATTCAAATCATATTAAAACCACACTGCTATTCTTTGGTGGTGAAAATAGTGGAAGTATTTTTTTTTCAACATATTCAGATATATCAGCGTCCTGAAACCTGACATATCTATTCATAAATTAATGTATCATTATTAGAAATGACAAATTATCAAAGTATTGCTTGTAGAGAGAAAATTATAAAGTACAAATATGTATATTACAAATATTGAGTTGACTGACCAGAGCAGTTTAAAAAGCAGTATCAGTTAGATTGTATTGAGTATACAGTCCACACCATATGTAGTTTGACAGTGAAGCTAACATTTTAAATGTGGCTCTGTACTCCAGCATTTTGGATTTGAGATCAAATGTTTCATATGAGGTGACAGTATATAATGTCACCTTTTATTTGAGGGGTATTTTCATACATATCTGTTTCACCGTTTAGAAATGAAAGCACTTTATGTATCTAGTCCCCCCATTTGAAGAAGACAAACGTATTCTGACCATTTTACTTATAGTGTATTAAAGTAGTCAAAAGTTTTGTATTTGGTTGTAAACTCATTGGTTGCATTTGCAGTTTGTTTTGGTTGTGTTTTGGGTTATGTTTTGTCCAATAGTAACTGAATGGTGGATGATGACTGGAGTAATTTTCTGTCTAAGTGAGTAGATAACATGTTTCTAAACACTACTAAATTAATCCTGATGATGCCATGATAAAGAAAAATCATGAATGAATCATGAATAATAATGAGTGAGAAAGTTACAGAGGCTACAACAAAACATGCTAACCTCTCACCATTACCAATAACAGAGGGGGTATGATCCTTGTTCCTCAGTAACTTTCTCATTCATCATCATTCCCGATTCATTCATTATTATTCATAATCATAGTAGCATCCACATGAATGTAGAAGTCTTCAGAAACATCTTCTATTCTTACTGACAATACAAGTGAAGTGACTCCAAAATGACAGGACATTATTCACCATTCAGTTTCTATTGGGAAAAACATCATCTAAAACACAACTAAAATCAACTGCAAATGTTTTCAACAAGTTTGTAGAATCACAAGCTTGATGTAATCACTGTGGGTAAGGAATATGGGACCTAATACTAAACTTTTGACTACTTTAAAGCAATATAAGTGAACATGTACAAATGATTACAACGTTTTCAAATGGGAGAACTAGATACATAAAGTGCTTTCATTTCCAAACAGTAACACAGATATGTATGAAAATATCCTCAAATATGAAAAGTGAAATTATATACTGTCACCTCATATGAAACATTTGATCACAAATCCAAAATGCTGGAGCATAGCACCAAATGTAAAACTGTAAGCTTCACTGTCCAAACACATATGGTGTGGACTATGTGTGCCTGGTAAACACATGTGGATCTGGTGAACAGTTATCACTTGTTGACCAACTACAGGAATACTGACCTCAGAGTCTCCAGTTTACAGTGGGGATTCCCCAGTCCAGCAGAGAGCAGCTTCACTCCTGAATCCTTCAGGTCATTGTTACTCAGATCCAGCTCTCTCAGGTGTGAGGGGTTTGACTTCAGAGCTGAGACCAGAGAAGCACAGCCTTCCTCTGTGACTAGACAGCCTGACAGCCTGCAAGAGTAAAATCATATTCAAATCACACTGCTATTCTTTGGTGGTGAAAATATATTTTTTCAAAATTTTCAGATACATCAGAGTCCTGAAACCTGCCATATCTATTCATATATGTATATATACAGTACCAGTCAAAAGTTTGAACACACCTACTCATTCAAGTTTTTGTTTAGTTTTTTAAAAACTATTTCTTACATTGTAGAATAATAGTGAAGACATCAAAACTATGAAATAACACACATGGAATCATGTAGTAACCAAAAAAGTGTTAAACAAATCAAAATATATTTTAGATTTTAGATTCTTCAAATAACCACCCTTTGCCTTGATGACAGCTTTGCACACTCTTGGCATTCTCTCAACCAGCTTCATGAGGTAGTCACCTGGAATGCTTTTCAATTAACAGGTGTGCCTTCTTAAAAGGTAATTTGTGGAATTTATTTCCTTCTTAATGCGTTTGAGCCAATCAGTTGTGTTGTGACAAGGTAGGGGGGGTATACAGAAGATAGCCCTATTTGGTAAAAGACCAAGTCCATATTATGGCAAGAACAGCTCAAATAAGCAAAGAGAAACGACAGTCCATCATTACTTTAAGAGATGAAGGTCAGTAAATACGGAACATTTCAAGAACTTTGAAAGTTTCTTCATGTGTCGCAAAAAACATCAAGCACTATGATGAAACTGGCTCTCATGAGGACCGTCACAGGAAGAATAGACCCAAAGCTACCTCTGCAGCAGAGGACAAGTTCATTAGAGGTACCGGCCTCAGAAATTGCAGCCCAAATAAATGCTTCACAGAGTTCAAGTCACAGACACATCTCAACATCAACTATTCAGAGGGGACTGTGTGAATCAGGCCTTCATGGTCTAATTGCTGCAAAGAAATCACTACTGAAGGACACCAATAAGAAGGAGAGACCTTCTTGGGCCTAGAAACATGAGCAATGGACATTAGACCGGTGGACATGTGTCCTTTTGTCTGGAGTCCAAATTGGAGATTTTTGGTTCAAACAGCTGTGTCTTTCTGAGAAGTGCTGTGGGTGAACGGATGATCTCTGCATGTGTAGTTCCCACCGTAAAGCATGGAGGAGGAGGTGTTATGGTGTGGGGGTGCTTTGCTGGTGACACTGTCTGTGATTTATTTAGAATTCAAGGCACATTTAACCAGCATGGCTACCACAGCATTCTGCAGCGATACGCTATCCCATCTGGTTTTGGCTAAGTGGGACTATCATTTGTTTTTCAACAGGACAATGACCCAACACACTTCCAGGCTGTGTAAGGAGAGTGATTGTGTGCTGCATCAGATGACCTGGCCTCCATAATCACCCAACCTCAACCCAATTGAGATGGTTTGGGATGAGTCGGACGGCAGAGTGAAGGAAAAGCAGCCAACAAGTGCTCAGCATATGTGGGAACTCTTTCAAGACTGTTGTAAAAGCATTCCAGGTGAAGCTGGTTAAGAGAATGCCAAGAGTGTGCAAAGCTGTCATCAAGGCAAAGGGTGGCTATTTGAAGAATTTCAAATATAAAATATATTTTAATTTGTTTAACACTTTTTTGGTTACTACATGATTCCATATTTGTTATTTCATAGTTTTGATGTCTTCACTATTATTCTACAATGTTAAAAATAGTAAAAATAAAGAAAAACCCTTGAATGAGTATGTGTGTCCAAACTTTTGACTGGTACTGTATATAAATAAACGAATGTATCATTATTAACAGTAGATAACATGTTTCTAAACACTACTAAATGAATCCTTGTGTGTGTGTGTGTGTGTCCAGTGTGTGTGTGTGTGTGTCCAGTGTCTGTGAGTGTGTGTGTGTCCGTGTCCAGTGTGTGTGTGTCCAGTGTGTGTGTGTGTGTGTGTCCAGTGTGTGTTTGTGTCCAGTGTGTGTGTGTTCATTGAGTGATAGAGGAATACTGACCTCAGAGTCTCCAGTTTACAGTGGGGATTCCCCAGTCCAGCAGAGAGCAGCTTCACTCCTGAATCCTTCAGGTCATTGTTACTCAGGTCCAGCTCTCTCAGGTGTGAGGGGTTTGACTTCAGAGCTGAGACCAGAGAAGCACAGCCTTCCTCTGTGACTAGACAGCCTGACAGCCTGTAAAGATTAAAATCATATTAAAACCACACTGCTATTCTTTGGTGTTGAGTAATTATCTTTTAGAGTGAGTAGATAACATGTTTCTAAACACTACTAAAGTAATCCTGATGATGCCATGATTGAGAAAGATCATTAATAAATTATGAATAATAATGAGTGAGATAGTTACAGAGGCTACAAAAAAAATATGCTAACCTCTCACCATTAACATCAAATAAAAGGTGACATTTCGTAATGTCGCCTCATATGAAACATTCTATCTGAAATCCAAAATGCTGGAGCATAGTGCCAAATGTAAAACTGTAAGCTTCACTGTCCAAATACATATGGTGTGGACTATGTGTGCCTGGTAAACACATGTGGATCTGGTGAACAGTTATCACTTGTTGACCAACTACAGGAATACTGACCTCAGAGTCTCCAGTTTACAGTGGGGATTCCCCAGTCCAGTAGAGAGCAGCTTCACTCCTGAATCCTTCAGGTCATTGTTACTCAGATCCAGCTCTCTCAGGTGTGAGGGGTTTGACCTCAGCACTGAGACCAGAGAAGCACAGCCTTCCTCTGTGACTAGACAGCCTGACAACCTGACAGAGAGATAAGCCTAAGAATAGTAAAGCCCCCTTTACTGGCTCAAACAGCAAATTAGCAAATTAGCTCAATTAGCTTGTTACCAACCCTTAGTAAACTATTGGAAAAAATGGTGCTTGACCAGATACAATGCTATTTTACTGTAAACAAATTGTCAACAAACTTTCAGCGTGCTTATAGAGAAGTACATTCAACAAGCACAGCACTTACACAAATGACTGATGATTGGCTGAGAGAAATTGATGATTAAAATATTGTGGGGGCTGTTTTGTTAGACTTCAGTGTGGCTTTTGACATTATCAATCATAGTCTGATGATGGAAAAACGTATGTGTTATGGCTTTACACCCCCTGCTATAATGTGGATAAAGAGTTACTTGCCTAACAGAACACAGAGGGTGTTCTTTAATGGAAGCATCTCAAACAAAATCCAGGTAGAATCAGGAATTCCCCAGGGCAGCTGTCTAGGCACCTTGCTTTTTTCCATCTTTACTAACGACATGCCACTGGCTTTGAGTAATACCCCACAAGACATGCCACCAGAGGTCTCTTCTGTCCCAGAACGGACTATGGGAGGTGCACAGTACTACATAGAGCTGTCTGACTACATGGAACTCTATTCCACGTACACATGGATGTTGTATTGTAAATATGTGATAGTGGAGTAGTGGCCTGAGGGAACACACTAAATGTAAAGTGTTATGAAATATAATGTCATGTAATATTTTAAAATGTATATAACTGCCTTAATGTTGCAGGACCCAGAAAGAGTAGCTGCTGGCAAATGGGGGTCCTTAATAAATACAAATACAACTACAGGAATACTAACCTCAGAGTCTCCAGTTTACAGTGGGGATTCCCCAGTCCAGCAGAGAGCAGCTTCACTCCTGAATCCTTCAGGATATTGTTACTCAGATCCAGCTCTCTCAGGTTTGAGGGGTTTGACTTCAGAGCTGAGACCAGAGAAGCACAGCCTTCCTCTGTGAGTTCACAGAATGACAGCCTGACAAAGAGATCATCATGATTTCACAAACAAACTGTTAATTTAACACCAGTAGTGTAGAAGGACAATGGCAGATGCATTTGGTTTATTCTCTTAAACAACATATAGATTCATCTTCCGTCTCCTAGAATTGTATGGTCATATTGTTATACTAATGTGAACATCAATGCATTGATTCAATATGTTTTTCAATATATATTATATACATATTATAGTACATATTCTTTTCTAAACTGAATATTTCTTCCTGATGATTAGTACTTAAATGTCATTTTATGTACTCACAGAGCAGCTCTGGAGGCTTTGACCACTGGCAGCAGCCTCAGAAGACCTTCCTCTGATCTGGAGTATTTCTTCAGGTCAAACACATCCAGTTCCTTTTCTGAAGTCAGCAACACAAAGACCAGAGCTGACCACTGTGCAGGTGACAGTTCTTCTTCTGAGAGACTTCCTGAGCTCAGGTAGCTTTGGATCTCCTCCACTAGAGAATGGTCATTCAGTTCACTCAGACAGTGGAACAGATTGATACACCTTTCTGGAGAGGGATTCTCCCTGATCTTCTCCTTGATGTACTTGACTGTTTCTTCATGGCTCTGTGAGCTGCTTCTTGTCTTTGTCAGTAGACCTCGTAAGTGCTTCTGATTGGACTCCAGTGAGAGGCCCAGAAGGAAGCGGAGGAACAGGTCCAGGTTTCCTGTCTCACTTTGTAAGGCTTTATCCACAGCACTCTTGTAGAAGGTAACTTTACGCTTGTGTCTGATCCTCACAGAAAAGTTGCAGGACGTTGATTGAGGTTTGGCCATTAGATTCTCATTGTTGTTGATGAATGAGAGGAACACATATACAGCAGCCAGAAACTCCTGAATGCTCAGATGCACGAAGCAGTACACCTTGTCCTGGTACAGGCCACATTCCTCTTTAAAGAGCTGTGTGCACAATCCTGAGTACACTGAGGCTTCATTGACATCAATGCCAGCCTCTTTCAGGTCTTCTTCATAGAAAATCAGATTGCCCTTCATAAGCTGTTGAAAAGCCAGTTTTCCCAGTGACAGAATGCTCTCTTTATTCCAGTGTGGACCTGTCTCTTCTTTCCCAAGATACTTTTCATCCTTCTGTTTGGTATGAAACACCACAAGGTGTGTGTACATCTCAGTCAGAGTCTTGGGCATCTCTTCTCTCTTATGTTTCAGCATGTGTTCAAGGACTATTGCAGAAATCCAACAGAAGACTGGAATGTGGCACATGATGTGGAGGCTCCTTGATGTCTTTATGTGTGAGATGATTCTGCTGGCCAGGTCCTCATCACTGAATCTCTTCCTGAAGTACTCCTCCTTCTGTGGGTCATTGAACCCTCGTACCTCTGTCACCTGGTCAACACACCCTGAAGGGATTTTATTGGCTGCTGCAGGTCGGGTAGTTATCCAGAAGAGAGCAGAGGGAAGCAGATTTCCCTTGATGAGATTTGTCAGCAGAACATCCACTGAGGTTGACTCTGTGACGTCACAACAGATCTTGTTCTTCTGGAAGTCTAGGGGCAGTCGGCACTCATCCAGACCATCAAAGATGAACAGAACTTTGTACTTGTCGTAGTTGGAGATTCTTGATTCTTTGGTTTCCATTGAGAAGTGATTGAGAAGTTCAATGAAAGTGTGTTTTTCCTTTTTCATCAAATTCAGCTCCCGAAAAGGGAATGAAAATACAAATTGGACATCCTGATTTGCTTTTCCTTCAGCCCAGTCCAGAATGAACTTCTGCACAGAGACTGTTTTTCCAATGCCAGCGACTCCCTTTGTCAGCACATTTATGATAAGTTTGTCTTGTCCAGTTAAGGGTCTGAAGATGTCGTTACATTTGATTGCAGTCTCTGGTCTTGCTTGTTTCCTGGTTGTTGTCTCAATCTGTCTCACCTCATGTTCTTTATTGACCTCTCCTGTTCCACCCTCTGTGATGTAGAGCTCTGTGTAGATCTTATTGAGAAGTGTTGGGTTTCCTTGTTTAGCGATCCCCTCAAATACACATTGAAACTTCTTCTTTAGATTACATTTGAGTTCATGTTGGCAAATCACAGCAAGCTCATCTGAATGAAGAAATAACACAGAGGATATTAATATTACGTCTGTTTTAATGCCTACAGTATTCTAGGACTGTTACAACATTTTAAATTATATAATAATTTATTCGCTTAAGTGACTGTATACATGTGTAAATGTTTTCATAATGCATTACAGACTGGTGTGACTGATTATATTATTATTTTGTATTTCTCTCTCTCTCTCTCTCTCTCTCTCTCTCTCTCTCTCTCTCTCTCTCTCTCTCTCTCTCTCTCTCTCTCTCTCTCTCTCTCTCTCTCTCTCTCTCTCTCTCTCTCTCTCTCTCTCTCTCTCTCTCTCAATTAATCAACACAAAACATCCCTGCTGCTACTTGATGAGGTCTCTAGGTGTTGTGTTAAGGCTGCTACAATATCATTTAGTTACACAGCTACTTTAGCTGTACTTAAGCTACAGCTTTTAAATGTTTGCTCTAAAACAGCATTCAACATGAGGCAGACAGCTCTTACTTTTCTCCAGTGTGTCAGCCAGCTCCTTCTGGTTCATTTTCCTCAGGACGTGCAGTGTGATCTTCAGAGCCCCTTCTCTGGCACTGCTCTCCTGCTTCTCATCTTCAGCATCCACCACTTCCTTATCCTGCTTCTGACTCTCAAAGCCTTCTGGGAGTTCTGGACTAAGAATCCTCTTGAACATCTTCAGCTCCTTCTTCACAAATGTCATAATATTCTCTTTAAGCAACTGAAATAAATCAAGTAAATAAGTTAAGCAAGAGACTACATGCTTTCTCATTAACACATTAATGAATGATTGACAGATCAACTTTACTTGAGGTAAACAAAAACAAATGTACATAACAGGACCACATACACTGAATATGGAGGCCAGGTCTGTTTGATGACTCTGGGAAGACTGACTACTGAGAATCTCTGACTCTGATCTCTCCTGTTGGTTTCTGGGGACAAAACATCAGATTACATCTCCTCATCCAGGGAGTGCACACACACACACACACACACACACACACACACACACACACACACACACACACACACACACACACACACACACACACAGGTAATGTTGTGTTTAATATTGTTTTGAGTTGTGAATCGTTATAAGCTTTTTTGCCCTCCCACTTCAAATTAAACACAGAAGATCTCCGCTAAACATAGAATCACATAGTTTATCCATCTCTCTGTGACTGCCGATAAATTCAGAACAAAGTTGACTATGAATACAAAGTTGCCAATGTATTTGCAATTGATATAAACAAGGGATGTATACAATTATGCTTCAAATGAAAACCGAGATAACTAGATTAAACTATAAAACAATAGGCTATATGTTCAATCAATTTAGTTATATTAATGTTAAGGGAAGATTTGAATGGAAAAAGCTGATCTGAGAGCAGCACTCCCTTTCTTTCGATCATATCAGTATCGATACATGCTCCACCGGACATCCTACCTTGTCGTGCTGCTAATCCAGTTTCTGCTGGTCTGCCTGCGGCTATGGAAACCTGACCTGTTCACCGGACGTGCTACCTTTTCCCAAACCTGCTGTTCTCTCTCTCTCTCTCTCTCTCTCTCTCTCTCTCTCTCTCTCTCTCTCTCTCTCTCTCTCTCTCTCTCTCTCTCTCTCTCTCTCTCTCTCTCTCTCTCTCTCTCTCTCTCTCTCTCTCTATCTCTCTCCTCTCTCTCTTCTCTCTCTCTCCCTCTCTACCACACCTGCTGTCTCGACCTCTAAATGCTCGACTGTGAAAAGGCAACTGACATTTACTTCTGAGATGCTGACGTGTTGCACCCTCTATAACCACAGTGATTATTATTTGACCCTGCTAGTCATCTATGAACATTTGAACATCTTGAAGAACGATCTGGCCTTAATGGCCATATCCTCTTATAATCTCCTCCCAGCACAGCCAGAAAAGGACTGGCCACCCCTCAGAGCCTGGTTCCTCTCTAGGTTTCTTCCTAGGTTCCTGCCTTTCCAGGGAGTTTTTCCTAGCCACAGTGCTTCAACATCCGAACATGCGCTGTTCGGCACGAGACGACCGTTAGTTTCTGCCAATGACCTTCAAATCAAATTGTATTTCTCACATGCGCCGAATACAACAGCTATATACACTTTACCGTGAAATGCTTACTAACGAGCCCTTTCCCAACAATGCAGTTAAAAAGTAAGAAAAATTAGCTAAATAAAAAAAGGAAATAGTAACATAATGATAAAACAATAATGAGGCTATAAGGAGTACCAGTACTGAGTCAATGTGCAGAGTACCAGGTAGTTGAGGTAATAACTAGACTATATACAAGGAGTACCAGTACTGAGTCAATGTGCAGGGTACCAGGTAGTTGAGGTAATAACTAGACTATATAAAAGGAGTACCAGTACTGAGTCAATGTGCAGGGGTACCAGGTAGTTGAGGTAATAACTAGACTATATACAAGGAGTACCAGTACTGAGTCAATGTGCAGGGGTACCAGGTAGTTGAGGTAATAACTAGACTATATACAAGGAGTACCAGTACTGAGTCAATGTGCAGGGGTACCAGGTAGTTGAGGTAGTAATGAGGCTATAAGGAGTACCAGTACTGAGTCAATGTACAGGGGTACCAGGTAGTTGAGGTAATAACTAGACTATATACAAGGAGTACCAGTACCGAGTCAATGTGCAGGGGTACAAGGTAGTTGAGGTAATAACTAGACTATATACAAGGAGTACCAGTACAGAATCAATGTGCAGGGGTACCAGGTAGTTGAGGTAATAACTAGACTATATACAAGGAGTACCAGTACTGAGTCAATGTGCAGGGGTACCAGGTAGTTGAGGTAATAACTAGACTATATACAAGGAGTACCAGGACCGAGACAACGTGCAGGGTACCAGGTAGTTGAGGTAGTAATGAGACTATATACAAGGAGTACCAGTACTGAGTCAATGTGCAGGGTACCAGGTAGTTGAGGTAATAACTAGACTATATACAAGGAGTACCAGTACCGAGTCAATGTGCAGGGGTACCAGGTAGTTGAGGTAATATGTACATGTAGGTAGGGGTAAAAGTGACACGTCAATCAGGATAGAGATTACATCTCCTCATCCAGGGAGTGCACACACACACACACACACACACACACACACACACACACACACACACACACACACACACACACACACACACACACACACACACACACACACACACACACACACTCACACACACACACACACACACACACACACTCACACAGGGAATGTTGTGTTAGTTTAATTTTGTTTCAGGACTATGAAAATGGAAAAAAGGATTAGCCTATGGATTATGACATCAACAAAGATAAATGGTAAAATGGGAGAGGAGAAATGACTAGAGACAGTGTTGTTTAACTCACTGACCATGACCCATGAGTTCTTCTTACCTTTGTTCAGTAGAAAAGTCTCCCTCTCTAAAGAATATAGGTGGATGCATAGACTTGTCACTCTTCATGGACACACAGCTGGGTACAGGGGAGGCTGGTCTCTCCTGCTTGATTGGGCTTCAACACAACAGAGACAAACATTACATCTCTCATCTACTCTGAGCTCAGATGGGGAAACAAGAATTTCATTCCAAAACGCTATATATCCATTTTCAGAAATGTTCGTAAATTAGCTTTTATTGTTTGAAGAAATCATGAAAGAGATTGGTGTTTTTTCACCATCTAGTCATGGCATGGGGTTGTTCAATGACAGACATGTATTTGTTTAAAATCTATCACTTGATGGTTTCATTTCAGAGAGACAAATAATCATGTTTTTTGCAAAATGCTGGAGAGCTCTTCTTTATCTACAGTGGTGTTACTTTGGCAGATAATGTCACCCATCTAAATAAATAGTATATATATAGGACGTGTTTTTCTCTGGCTGGAGGTAAGTAGGTAAGTAGGTAAGTAGGGGTAAGCTACATGTAGTGTTGAGTAAAGCTTAACCATGTATTAGATCGTAGGTAGGTAGTTAGCTGTAGTTAGGTATTGTATTTATTGTAGGTTAGTATTATTGTTGTTATTGTAGCTTTACGTGGGTAATTTGTGGGTTAGTTTCGAGGCATGAGGCTAGCTAGCTAGCGGGTAGCTATTGGTAACGATTAGCAACGCTGGAGAGCTGGTTCCAACGGTAATGTACTCCTACCCAACGTTTAACTTTTGCTTAACCATGTATTAGATCGTAGGTAGGTAGCTAGCTGTAGTTAGGTATTGAATTTATTGTAGGTTAGTATTGTGGTTGTAGTAGCTTTCCATAGGTAATTGTGGACTAGTATCGAGGCACGAGGCTAGCTAGCTAGCGGGTAGCTATTGGTAACGATTAGCAACGCTGGAGAGCTGGTTCCAACGTTTAATTATTATTATTATTATTATTATTATTTTTTTTTGCTGCGTTGTGAAGGGAACTCGACACGGACTTGAATTGTCTGTTTGGTGTGCTGACACACTCTTGGCAGTTTGTTGTGGCCAGGTGTTGATGCTAAGTTGTGTGTTAATGGATGCTAGCTTGCAGGTTGGCTACGGCGTCATAGCTAGGCTTCGTGGGTTGTTGTGGGTAGTTACTGTGTCTTGGCAGTGTCCTCGGCCGTGCCAGCTGTAGCACGAAGCTAGCTAGCTAGCCGTTCTTCAAACAGAGTCGACACAGTGGCCATTGCTAGCTACCCAACATGACCATTTGGCTGTACTGTAGTAGCTAACCACAATTTACTTGTCCTAGCTAGCCAACGTCTAATCATTGCTGCGTCATATAAGGAACTTGACACAGACACGAATGATCTGTTTAGTGTGATATCACAATATTGGTGGTTTGTTGTGACCAAGTGTTGGCGCTAAACGGTGTGTTATTGTTATTGGATGCTAGTCTGCTAGTTGGCTATGGAGTCATAGTAGGCTAGCTGAACAAAGTGGGTTGAGTCTACTCCTTTAAACATTGAACCGCTGTGGTTCACAACAATTCTGATTTCCAAAGGCGGAAGTTGGGAGAGTTTTTGTTCGGGTGGTTCAGTGAAACAATTTTAGTTTCCGAGCTAGAAGATTTGGTGAGGGAGGCCCTGCTCTCTCCACTCCCAGATGCTTAGCCCATTTCATTCCGATCTCCTCTGCATTTTTGTAGCCATTTGCTACAGCCTGTCAACTATGCCTCTGCCTATCCCTGTTCTCTCCTCTCTGCACAGGCTACACAAACGCACCACACCGCGTGGCTGCTGCCTCTCCAATTTGGTGGTCCCTGCACGCACCACCCACGTGGAGTTCCAGGTCGCAGGCAGCCTCTGGAACTGCCGTTCTGCTGCCAACAAAGCTGACTTCATCCCAGCCTATGCCAACCTCCAGTCCCTCGACTTCCTGGCGCTGACGGAAACATGGATCACCACTGAAAACACCGCTACTCCTACTGCTCTCTCCTCGTCTGACCATGTGTTCTCGCATACCCCGAGAGCATCTGGTCAGAGGGGTGGTGGTACAGGAATCCTCATCTCTCCCAAGTGGACATTCTCAATTTTTCCCCTAACCCATCTGTCTATCTCCTCATTTGAATTCCATGCTGTCACAGTCACTAGCCCATTTAAGCTTAATATCCTTGTCATCTATCGCCCTCCAGGTTCCCTTGGAGAGTTCATCAATGAGCTTGACGCCTTGATAAGTTCCTTCCCTGAGGATGGCTCACCCCTCACAGTTTTGGGGGATTTCAACCTCCCTATGTCCACATTTGACTCATTTCTCTCTGCCTCCTTCTTTCCACTCCTCTCCTCTTTTGACCTCACCCTCTCACCGTCCCCCCCTACTCACAAGGCAGGCAATACGCTTGACCTCATCTTCACTAGATGCTGCTCCTCTACTAATCTCACTGCAACTCCCCTCCAAGTCTCCGACCACTACTTTGTTTCCTTTTCTCTCTCACTCTCCTCCCACACTACTCACTCTGCCCCTACACAGATGGTAATGCGCCGCCGCAACCTTCGCTCTCTCTCTCCCACTACTCTCTCCTCTTCCATCCTATCATCTCTTCCCTCTGCTCAATCCTTCTCCCTCCAATCTCCTGATTCTGCCTCCTCAACCCTCCTCTCCTCCCTTTCTGCATCCTTTGACTCTCTGTGTCCCCTATCCTCACGGCCGGCTCGGTCCTCCCCTCCAGCTCCGTGGCTTGATGACTCATTGCGAGCTCACAGAACAGAGCTCCGGGCAGCGGAGCGGAAATGGAAGAAAACTAAATTCCCTGCCGACCTGGCATCTTTTCACTCCCTCCTCTCTACATTTTCTTCATCTGTTTCTGCTGCTAAGGCCACCTTCTACCACTCTAAATTCCAAGCATCTGCCTCTAACCCTAGGAAGCTCTTTGCCACATTTTCCTCCCTCCTGAATCCTCCCCCCCCCCTCCCCCCCTCCTCTCTCTCTGTGGATGACTTCGTCAACCACTTTGAAAAGAAGGTTGACGACATCCGATCCTTGTTTGTTAAGCCTAATGACACTGCTGGTCCTGCTCACACTGCCCTACCCTATGCTTTGACTTCTTTCTCCCCTCTCTCTCCAGATAAGATCCTGCGACTTGTGACTGCAGGCCGCCCAACAACCTGCCCGCTTGACCCCATCCCCTCCTCCCTTCTCCAGACCATCTCCGGTGACCTTCTCCCCTACCTCACCTCGCTGATCAACTCATCCTTGACCGCTGGCCATGTCCCTTCCGTCTTCAAGAGAGCGAGAGTTACTCCCCTTCTCAAAAAACCAACACTCGACCCCACTGATGTCAACAACTACAGACCAGTATCCCTTCTTTCTTTTCTTTCCAAAACTATTGAGCGTGCCGTCTTTAGCCAACTCTCTTGCTATCTCTCTCAGAATGACCTTCTTGATCCAAACCAATCAGGTTTCAGGACTGGTCATTCAACTGAGACTGCTCTTCTCTGTGTCACAGAGACTCTCCGCACTGCTAAAGCTAACTCTCTCTCCTCTGCTCTTGTCCTTCTAGATCTGTCTGCTGCCTTTGATACTGTCAACCATCAGATCCTCCTCTCCACCCTCTCCGAAATGGGCATCTCCGGCGCGGCTCACTCCTGGATTGCGTCCTACCTGACCGGTCGCTCCTACCAAGTGGCGTGGCGGGAAGCTGTCTCCGCACCACGTGCTCTCACCACTGGTGTCCCCCAGGGATCGGTTTTGGGCCCTCTCCTTTTCTCCCTATACACCAAGTCACTTGGCTCTGTCATATCCTCACATGGCCTTTCCTATCATTGCTACGCTGACGATACACAACTAATCTTCTCCTTTCCCCCTTCTGATCACCAGGTGGCGAATCGCATCTCTGCATGTCTGGCAGACATATCAGTATGGATGACGGATCACCACCTCAAGCTGAACCCTGGCAAGACGGAGCTGCTCTTCCTCCCCGGGAAGGACTGCCCGTTCCATGATCTCGCCATCACGGTAGACAACTCCGCTGTGTCCTCCTCCCAGAGTGCGAAGAGCCTAGGCGTGACCCTGGACAACACCCTGTCGTTCTCCGCCAACATCAAGGCGGTGACCCGCTCCTGCAGGTTCATGCTCTACAACATTCGGAGAGTGCGACCCTGCCTTACACAGGAAGCGGCGCAGGTCCTGGTCCAGGCACTTGTCATCTCCCGTCTGGACTACTGCAACTCGCTGTTGGCTGGGCTCCCTGCCTGTGCCATTAAACCCCTACAACTCATCCAGAATGCCGCAGCCCGTCTGGTGTTCAACCTTCCCAAGTTCTCTCACGTCACCCCCCTCCTCCGCACACTCCACTGGCTTCCAATTGAAGCTCGCATCCGCTACAAGACCATGGTGCTTGCCTTTGGAGCAGTGAGGGGAACGGCACCCCTGTACCTTCAGGCTCTGATCAGTCCCTACACCCAAACGAGGACATTGCGTTCATCCACCTCTGGCCTGCTGGCTCCCCTTCCTCTGCGGAAGCACAGCTCCCCCTCAGCCCAGTCAAAACTGTTCGCTGCTCTGGCACCCCAATGGTGGAACAAGCTCCCTCACGACGCCAGGACAGCGGAGTCACTCACCACCTTCCGGAGACATTTGAAACCCCACCTCTTTAAGGAATACCTGGGATAGGCTAAAGTATTCCTTCTAACCCCCCCCCCCCCCCCCAAATTGTAAAGTGGTTATCCCACTGGCTATAGGGTGAACGCACCAATTTGTGAGTCGCTCTGGCTAAGAGCGTCTGCTAAATGACGTTAATGTGCCCTTGAGCAAGGCACTTAACCCTAATTGCTCCTGTAAGTCGCTCTGGTTAAGAGCGTCTGCTAAATGACTAAAATGTAATGTAAATGTAAAATATATATATTTAGCAGACGGTCTTATCCAGAGCAACTTACAGTTAGTGAGTGCATACATTATTTTTATTTTTCATACTAGCCCCCCGTGGGAATCAAACCCACAACCCTGGTGTTGCAAACGCCATGCTCTACCAACCAAGCTACATCCCTGGCAGTCATTCCCTCCCCTACCCTGGGCCAATTATGCGCCACCCCACGAGCCAGGGCAATTAAGGAGTGGCTCCGTAAGAAGCATCACAAAGTCCTGGAGTGGCCTAGCCAGTCTCCAGACCTGAACCCAATAGAAAATCTTTGGAGGGAGCTGAAAGTCTGTATTGCCCAGCGACAGCCCCGAAACCAGAAGGATCTGGAGAAGGTCTGTATGGAGTAGTGGGCCAAAATCCCTGCTGCAATGTGTACAAACCTGGTCAAGACCTACAGGAAACGTATGATATCTGTAATTGCAAATAAAGGTTTCTGTACCAAATATTAAGTTCTGCTTTTCTGATGTATCAAATACTTATGTCATGCAATAAAATGCAAATTAATTACTTAAAAATCATACAATGTGATTTTCTTTTTGATTTTCTTCTTTTAGATTCTGTCTCTCACAGTTGAAGTGTACCTACGATAAAAATTACAGACCTCTACATGCTTTGTAAGTAGGAAAACCTGCTAAATCGGCAGTGTATCAAATACTTGTTCTCCCCACTGTATCAATTTTCAGAAATGTTCGTAAATTATCTTTTATTGTTTGAAGAAATTATGAAAGAGATTGGTGTGTTTTGTCAGTAGCTAATCATGGTATGGGTTGTTCAATGACAGACATGTATTTGTTTAAAATCTATCACTTGATGGTTTCATTTCAGAGAGACAAATAATCATGTTTTTTTGCAAAATGCTATATATCTGCCTCACTCACAGAGAAATAAGTAGTACTGCTAGGTTTTACACAGTAATAATATATCTGCCTCACTCTCAGAGAAATAAGTAGTACTGCTAGGTTTTACACAGTAATTATATATCTGCCTCACTCTCAGAGAAATAAGTAGTACTGCTAGGTTTTACACAGTAATAATATATATCTGTCTCACTCTCAGAGAAATAAGAAGTACTGCTAGGTTTTCACACAGTAATAATATATATCTGCCTCAGTAGTACTGCTAGGTTTTACACAGTCAAATGTGGCCGACCTGCTCGATTCGAACTTATGTAGCAAAATTTGAAATTGTGTTTTTTACATTGGATAAAAGTAGAGACTCAGCTAGAAAAAGGTATATAATACACTACAGTTGAGGAACAATGGGAAAGTAATTCTGCTTTGAAAGATGATAAACTTGTAACCTCAATTTTGAGAAAATGGCCTTTGAAAGTTTTGGTTCACCTACTGGAGAGCTCTTCTTTATCTACAGTGGTGTTACTTTGGCAGATAATGGCACCCATCTAAATAAATATTATATATCATTTAGCAGACAGTCTTATCCAGAGCGACTTACAGTTAGTGAGTGCACACATTATTTTTAATATTAGCCCCCCGTGGGAATTAAACCCAAAACCCTGGCGTTGCAAACGCCATGCTCAACCAACCAAGCTACATCACTGCCGGCCATTCCCTCCCCTACCCTGGACAACGCTGGGCCCCACGAGTCTCCCGGTCGCGGCCGGCTACGACAGAAACTGGATTCGAACCAGGATCTCTAGTGGCACAGCTAGCACTGCGATTAAGTGCCTTAGACCACTGCGCTACTCGATATATATGATATACATATATATACACTGCTCAAAAAAATAGGGGGAACACTTAAACAACACATCCTAGATCTGAATGAATGAAATAATCTTATTAAATACTTTTTTCTTTACATAGTTGAATGTGCTGACAACAAAATCACACAAAAATTATCAATGGAAATCAAATGTATCAACCCATGGAAGTCTGGATTTGGAGTCACCCTCAGAATTAAAGTGGAAAACCACACTACAGGCTGATCCAACTTTGATGTAATGTCCTTAAAACAAGTCAAAATGAGGCTCAGTAGTGTGTGTAACCTCCACGTGCCTGTATGACCTCCCTACAACACCTGGGCATGCTCCTGATGAGGTGGCGGATGGTCTCCTGAGGGATCTCCTCCCAGACCTGGACTAAAGCATCCGCCAACTCCTGGACAGTCTGTGGTGCAACGTGGCGTTGGTGGATGGAGCGAGACATGATGTCCCAGATGTGCTCAATTGGATTCAGGTCTGGGGAACGGGCGGGCCAGTCCATAGCATCAATGCCTTCCTCTTGCAGGAACTGCTGACACACTCCAGCCACATGAGGTCTAGCATTGTCTTGCATTAGGAGGAACCCAGGGCCAACATGCACCAGCATATGGTCTCACAAGGGGTCTGAGGATCTCATCTCGGTATCTAATGGCAGTCAGGCTACCTCTGGCGAGCACATGGAGGGCTGTGCGGCCCCCCAAAGAAATGCCACCCCACACCATGACTGACCCACCTGCCAAACCGGTCATGATGGAGGATGTTGCAGGCAGCAGAACGTTCTCCACGGCGTCTCCAGACTCTGTCACGTCTGTCACATGTGCTAAGTGTGAACCTGCTTTCATCTGTGAAGAGCACAGTGCGCCAGTGGCAAATTTGCCAATCTTGGTGTTCTCTGGCAAATGCCAAACGTCCTGCACGGTGTTGGGCTGTAAGCACAACCCCCACCTGTGGACGTCGGGCCCTCATACCACCCCCATGGAGTCTGTTTCTGACCGTTTGAGCAGACACATGCACATGTGTGGCCTGTTGGAGGTCATTTTGCAGGACTCTGGCAGTGCTCCTCCTGCTCCTCCTTGCACAAAGGCGGAGGTAGCGGTCCTGCTGCTGGGTTGTTGCCCTCCTACGGCCTCCTCCACATCTCCTGATGTACTGGCCTGTCTCCTGGTAGCACCTCCATGCTCTGGACACTATGCTGACAGACACAGCAAACCTTCTTGTCACAGCTCGCATTGATGTGCCATCCTGGATGAGCTGCACTACCTGAGCAACTTGTGTGGGTTGTAGACTCCGTCTCATGCTACCACTAGAGTGAAAGCACCGCCAGCATTCAAAAGTGACCAAAACATCAGCCAGGAAGCATAGGAACTGAGAAGTGGTCTGTGTTCACCACCTGCAGAACCACTTCTTTATTGGGGGTGTCTTGCTAATTGCCTATAATGTCCACCTGTTGTCTATTCCATTTGCACAACAGCATGTGAAATGTATTGTCAATCAGTGTTGCTTCCTAAGTGGACAGTTTGATTTCACAGAAGTGTGATTGACTTGGAGTTACATTGTGTTGTTTAAGTGTTCCCTTAATTTTTTTGAGCAGTGTATATATATAGTTAACTAAATGTATGGTGTTTTTGGTTTATGTCAGTTTCATTGTTTGTTATGCTATAAATTGTTATGTTATGGTTTTAAGTGGTAAAATGAACTAGAAAATGTCATATTTTGAAATTCTGAGTAATTACTACTTTAGTAACACCACCACTCCCCCTCACAGGAAAACTCCTGCACACGCTTTTTACTGTCCCTTTCCACACTGCTAACGCAAGAGGAACGACTGAAAAAGCATTTAAGATAAGATTACTGTGAAATAATATAATGATGATTCATGTTTATTATTACCTGTTTTTATGGTCATGTTTTGAAATTATACTTCATTAATATAACAATTATCAATAAGCCTGAACAGTAATTTAGTCACCTCTGGTCGAGAAAAACGTATTTTCCTAGTATATTCATTGTCAGATTCATCAACCAGCAGCGAGCACTCTGCCTTCTAGCACAAGCGAGGGGCATGTTGAGGTACATTTGCTAACCGCGAGGGTTGCATGATGTAATTTATTGGCCGGCTGGAAGACGCACTCTTGTCTTTTCTATTCTGAGGTTGTTTACTCCCAATATCAGATATTAAGATCATGTTTTATAATGCATGTATACTAGGGTTGAGGTTAGCGCATCTGACTAGTGATTATTTATCAGGGGTTCAACACCTGCTATAGTCACAATTTAATTGCTCTTCCAAAAGCATCACAGGCCTAATACGAGATATATAGCTAACTAAAGTAATGAGTGACCACTTTAGAAAATCATGGGACATATAGTATTTGGTTGCCTGCTATTTTATGTCAATCATATTGCTGCTTGTAGCCTATAACTGATGCTTCGTGGTCTTATGCTGCCATCTATGGGAAATATTTAGCAATTAAAAGTTATTAATTAATGTAGACATTGGTGAGGCAGCTGAGAAATAAAGTGTATTTCAAATATGTCTTATTTATCAAGCGTTCTACCTTTCAATAATAAATAGCATAAAATAACTAATAAAAAGAAAGCGCCAGAACTGTGCAGTCAAGAAGATAACCTTTGTGTCCGTTTCATTGTATTACTACAGGTATGTAATAGCACGTTTAAACTTTCTAATGTCGAAAGAACATGTCATACCATGTTTGGTAACACATCCGTTAAGGTATTATCATGTTTGGTAAAGGTTTGATGTGTTAGTTTTGTGTCAAACCAAGTAAGTGAAAGAACGTGATAAAAACTATTTTACAAGTCACATAGCTAGAGATTTTTCGTTTGTCTGAGTGAATGTACATAATTTTCTAATTTTAGTTTAATAAATAATCAATTTATTTGAGATTATTGAATTCCCATGCTGGTAAAATGGCGGCTACTCTCGGTCAGCGTCGACGGACTTAAGTGAGGACAGTGCGGGTGCATCAGAGAGACAATTTCACGGTCGCACTACTGTTTTGAAGCTGAATGTAATGATTATCAGTTTTCTACATGTGTACTAATATTCAGACACATTCACTAGTTGCTGTCTTTATCAATAAATGTTGCTATGGTGTGAACAGGAAATACAATTGTTTTTTGATTGAAGTAATACAGTGAAGACAAGGTTCTTCAGGAAATTAGCACACAGTGCTGTCTAAAACAAACTGTAACCTTGTACTAAATGGATTTTGAGTCATTTATGCATTTATCTACTATAGGTTACTGTAGTAGCTAAATACAATATACTTATGCTAGCTAGCCAACGTTTAATTATTGCTGCGTTATGAAAGGAACTAGACACGGACACGAATGATCTGTTTAGTGTGTTAACACACTATTGGTAGTCTGTTGTAACCAAGTATTGGTGCTAAACTGTGTGTTATTGGATGCTAGCATGCTAGTTAGCTATGGTGTCATAGTTAGGCATCGTGGGCTGTTGTGGGTAGTTACTGTAGGTTGGCATTGTCTTCGGTGTAGCACGAAGCTAGCTAGCTAGCCGTTTTTCGAACAGAGTCAACACAGTAGCCATTGTGTGCTGTACTGTGGCAGCTAAATACAATATATTTGTGCTAAGCTAGCCAACGTTTAATTATTGCTGCGTTATGAAAGGAACTAGACACGGACACGAATTATCTGCTTAGTGTGTTAACACACTATTGGTGGTTTGTTGTGACCAAGTGTTGGTGCTAAACTGTGTGTTATTGGATGCTAGCATGCTAGTTAGCTATGGTGTCATAGTTAGCTAGCTGAATAAAGTGGGTTGAGTCTACTCCTTTAAACATTGAACCACTGTGGTTCACAACAATTCTGATTTCTAAAGGTGGAAGTTGGGAGAGTTTTTTGCTCGGGTGGTTCAGTGAAACAATTATAGTTTCTGAGGTGGAAGTTTTGGTGAGGGAGGCCCTGCTCTCTCCTCTTCCAGATGTTTAGTTCATTTCATTCCGATCTCCTCTGCATTATTGTAGCCATTTGCTACAGCCTGTCAACTATGCCTCTGCCTATCCCTGTTCTCTCCTCTCTGCACAGGCTACACAAACGCCTCACACCGCGTGGCTGCTGCCTCTCTAACCTGGTGGTCCCTGCACGCACCCCACACCTGGAGTTCCAGGTCTCAGGCAGCCTCTGGAACTGCCGTTCTGCTGCCAACAAAGCTGACTTCATCCCAGCCTATGCTAACCTCCAGTCCCTCGACTTCCTGGCGCTGACGGAAACATGGATTACCACTGAAAACACTGCTACTCCTACTGCTCTCTCCTCGTCTGACCATGTGTTCTCGCATACCCGGAGAGCATCTGGTCAGAGGGGTGGTGGCACAGGAATCCTCATCTCTCCCAAGTGGACATTCTCAATTTTTCCCCTAACCCACCTGTCTATCTCCTCATTTGAATTCCATGCTGTCACAGTCACTAGCCCATTTAAGCTTAATATCCTTGTCATCTATCGCCCTCCAGGTTCCCTTGGAGAGTTCATCAATGAGCTTGACGCCTTGATAAGTTCCTTTCCTGAGGATGGCTCACCCCTCACAGTTTTGGGGGATTTCAACCTCCCTATGTCCACATTTGACTCATTTCTCTCTGCCTCCTTCTTTCCACTCCTCTCCTCTTTTGACCTCACCCTCTCACCGTCCCCCCCTACTCACAAGGCAGGCAATACGCTTGACCTCATCTTTACTAGATGCTGCTCTTCTACTAATCTCACTGCAACTCCCCTCCATGTCTCCGACCACTACTTTGTTTCCTTTTCTCTCTCGCTCTCCTCCAACACTACTCACTCTGCCCCTACACAGATGGTAATGCGCTGCCGCAACCTTCGCTCTCTCTCTCCCACTACTCTCTCCTCTTCCATCCTATCATCTCTTCCCTCTGCTCAATCCTTCTCCCTCCAATCTCCTGATTCTGCCTCCTCAACCCTCCTCTCCTCCCTTTCTGCATCCTTTGACTCTCTGTGTCCCCTATCCTCCCGGCCGGCTCGGTCCTCCCCTCCAGCTCCGTGGCTCGATGACTCATTGCGAGCTCACAGAACAGAGCTCCGGGCAGCGGAGCGGTAATGGAAGAAAACTAAACTCCCTGCTGACCTGGCATCTTTTCACTCCCTCCTCTCTACATTTTCTTCATCTGTTTCTGCTGCTAAGGCCACTTTCTACCACTCTAAATTCCAAGCATCTGCCTCTAACCCTAGGAAGCTCTTTGCCACATTTTCCTCCCTCCTGAATCCCCCCCCCCCCCCCCCCTCTCTCTCTGTGGATGACTTCGTCAACCACTTTGAAAAGAAGGTTGACGACATCCGATCCTCGTTTGTTAAGTCTAATGACACTGCTGGTCCTACTCACACTGCCCTACCCTATGCTTTGACTTCTTTCTCCCCTCTCTCTCCAGATAAAATCCTGCGACTTGTGACTGCAGGCCGCCCAACAACCTACCCGCTTGACCCCATCCCCTCCTCTCTTCTCCAGACCATCTCCGGTGACCTTCTCCCCTACCTCACCTCGCTGATCAACTCATCCTTGACCGCTGGCCATGTCCCTTCCGTCTTCAAGAGAGCGAGAGTTGCTCCCCTTCTCAAAAAACCAACACTCGATCCCACTGATGTCAACAACTACAGACCAGTATCCCTTCTTTCTTTTCTTTCCAAAACTATTGAGCGTGCCGTCTTTAGCCAACTCTCTTGCTATCTCTCTCAGAATGACCTTCTTGATCCAAACCAGTCAGGTTTCAGGACTGGTCATTCAACTGAGACTGCTCTTCTCTGTGTCACGGAGGCTCTCCGCACTGCTAAAGCTAACTCTCTCTCCTCTGCTCTTGTCCTTCTAGACCTGTCTGCTGCCTTTGATACTGTGAACAATCAGATCCTCCTCTCCACCCTCTCCGAGCTGGGCATCTCCGGCGCGGCTCACTCCTGGATTGCGTCCTACCTGACCGGTCGCTCCTACCAAGTGGCGTGGCGAGAAGCTGTCTCCGCACCACGTGCTCTCACCACTGGTGTCCCCCAGGGCTCAGTTCTAGGCCCTCTCCTTTTCTCCCTATACACCAAGTCACTTGGCTCTGTCATATCCTCACATGGCCTCTCCTATCATTGCTACGCTGACGATACACAACTAATCTTCTCCTTTCCCCCTTCTGATAACCAGGTGGCGAATCGCATCTCTGCATGTCTGGCAGACATATCAGTATGGATGACGGATCACCACCTCAAGCTGAACCCTGGCAAGACGGAGCTGCTCTTCCTCCCGGGGAAGGACTGCCCGTTCCATGATCTCGCCATCACGGTTGACAACTCCGTTGTGTCCTCCTCCCAGAGTGCGAAGAGCCTTGGCGTGACCCTGGACAACACCCTGTCGTTCTCCGCTAACATCAAGGCGGTGACCCGCTCCTGCAGGTTCATGCTCTACAACATTCGAAGAGTACGACCCTGCCTTACACAGGAAGCGGCACAGGTCCTAATCCAGGCACTTGTCATCTCCCGTCTGGATTACTGCAACTCGCTGTTGGCTGGCTTCCCTGCCTGTGCCATTAAACCCCTACAACTCATCCAGAACGCCGCAGCCCGTCTGGTGTTCAACCTTCCCAAGTTCTCTCACGTCACCCCCCTCCTCCGCACACTCCACTGGCTTCCAGTTGAAGCTCGCATCCGTTACAAGACCATGGTGCTTGCCTATGGAGCAGTGAGGGGAACGGCACCTCTGTACCTTCGGGCTCTGATCAGTCCCTACACCCAAACGAGGGCATTGCGTTCATCCACCTCTGGCCTGCTGGCTCCCCTTCCTCTGCGGAAGCATAGTTCCCGCTCAGCCCAGTCAAAACTGTTCGCTGCTCTGGCACCCCAATGGTGGAACAAGCTCCCTCACGACGCCAGGACAGCGGAGTCACTCACCACCTTCCGGAGACATTTGAAACCCCACCTCTTTAAGGAATACCTGGGATAGGATAAAGTAATCCTTATACCCCCCCCCCCACCCCCCCCCCCCCCCAAAAAAAAAAAATTGTAAAGTGGTTATCACACTGGCTATAGGGTGAATGCACCAATTTGTGAGTCGCTCTGGATAAGAGCGTCTGCTAAATGACGTAAATGTGCCCTTGAGCAAGGCACTTAACCCTAATTGCTCCTGTAAGTCGCTCTGGATAAGAGCGTCTGCTAAATGACTAAAATGTAAATGTAAATGTAATAACAGAAAAACTAACAGCAAAACGCTTAGAAAGGTTTTGATTAACAAAATAATCAAAATGCTATTTAGTACTATAATTGTATTGACTAAGTACTATAATTGTATTTACTAAGTACTATAATTGTATTTACTAAGATAATATTATTACTAAACTAGTTTCTAAAAGTGTTCTAGGCTACCCTACCGTAGAAGTAGGGGTTAGGGTTACGGCTAAAATAGGTTATAAGTAGGGTAAGAGTTTCTGTATAGCACTTTGTGACATCTGCTGATGTAAAAAGGGCTTTATAAATACATTTGATTGATTGTTAGGTTTAGGGTTTTATGGCAAAAAACTGTATGGGTTTATGGCACTCTTGCTCCTCCTTGTAATCCCACCCTTCTGCTACTCTCAGCCCCGCCCACCTATCTACGTAGAACATCCTCTTTTGATTTCCACCTGCCATATTTTTTTCAACTGCGCTGTGATTTCTTACATGCATTTTTAACCTTTCTAGTCGCATAGTATCCACAGACTAAATTAAAGGTCAATGTTTTTCATAAGAGCATTATTCTAATTTTGATTGACTGACTATGGTTTTCCAAATCCCCAGCACTGCTATTTCTAAGGATAATTTTTTATGAATATTGGGATTTTTCAACCATTCCTGAATTATATTCTTAGCTAAAAAATATTCCTATTTAATAGTAGTAGCCATAATTCATAAATGACACCATGCAGGGTTCTATATGGAACCATTTTGGTTCAGTGAAGAAGAACCTCTAGCGTTCTGATCAAAGAACCCTATAAAAGGTTTCTATATAGAACTTTTAATGGTTCCATATATTAAGCAAGCGATATAACCTTTTTTGGTTAAAACAGGAGTGAAGAGTGTGTTGATTTGACGGTAGTATTGTCAAAATTCCGCTTGTAACAACGATCAGAATTAGTAAAAACAATAAGGTTCTGCATGACATCATATTAGACATGACACAATCATTAGACAATGATTGTGTCATGCAAAACTTCTATAGATGTGTGTGTATGCTGGTAAAGATGTGTGTGTATGCTGGTAAAGATGTTTGTGTGTGTGTGTGTGTGTTTGTGTGTGTGTGTGTGTGTGTGTGTGTGTGTGTGTGTGTGTGTGTGTGTGTGTGTGTGTGTGTGTGTGTGTGTGTGTGTGTGTGTGTGTGTGTGTGTGTGTGTGTGTGTGTGTGTGTGTGTGTGTGTGTGTGTGTGTGTCTGCTGGTGAGACATCCACATATCACAGTCAAATATACAGGATACAAACATTTCATTACAGCTATATAGCATTTTGCAAAACAAAAATCTATTAATTAAAATCTTAGAACAACAATATTTGACAGACACATGAAGGTACCCATAAGCAATCATTTCTGATGTAAAATAACAAACGTGAAAAAATTGTGGATATAACGTTTTAGAAATAAACTCTTTATAAATTCTTAAACTACATTGTCATCTTACCTCTTAGCTTTGGTGTCATGTTCCCTAGAAAGAGTCATTTTAGAGGCAGGGCCCCCCTCCTCTCTCTCCCCAGAGAGACTCATTTTAGAGGCAGGGCCCCCCTCCTCTCTCTCCCCAGAGAGACTCATTTTAGACCACTGACCCCTAAACAGAGATGCAGCATGTTGGTTGTGGGGAACACAGTGACAACTAATTCTAGAATGTCTAACAGACACATCCAAACAGTCAGATGATTTAATGCAATCACATCAACATGTAGTCATGACTGATATTTTTCACCTTTTCTCCATGTAGTGGAACTAATAATAATAATAATAATAATAATAATAATAATAATAATAATAATAATAATAATAATGTCTCACTTTCTCTTGTAATAATTCCACTCATTCTAGTGTGTTGCTTTGTTCAACAGGTCTGATATTATTATACTATTATTGAATTTAATTCATAATATCAATGTTAAGAAAAGTACGTTCAGGTTTCATACCAAATTACACAGGAAGCAGGAGCTCATTGTAATTTTGAAAACAACAAATGTTATGATATTTTGAAAGATTATTTAGAACTATGATACATTAACATTTTTACAAATTGTAAAATAACCACGATATACGAATCCTATAATACGAGATATGAACAACAATATGTTTTTGAATTTGACTTGCCTACGCCCAGTTAGCGCCATTTTGTATGATTGAACTGTCACGTACCTGTCCCAGGTGAAATGGACTGTTAGGTCTGAGTGTTTTACTGTCATTCTCTATACTATAATAACACCATATATTTAATTTCCCGACACACTTTACAATAATCCCTTGGAAGAGTCTTACCTTGTAGCCTGTATTCACAACCAGAACATGTTAAATCATTGAGATATTTTCCGTTGTGCTGAGAGAGCACCTTCCTGATGACAAGTGGCTCTGTATCTATGTTCTAGGTACAGTTGATCTTTGGATGCAATAATATCTGGTCAAAGTCTAGTGGCACAACACCATAGTATATCATTAACATAACAGTAGTTTAACCTTTGGCCAGTAAAGGCCATGGCATACTATAAAATGTTGAATCATTATGATGGATCCAGTTTCAACATATCTCTAACTTAGAAGTATACAATAGGGTCCCAAAATATTAAATTAAATGATTTTATACTAATACAATTGCTCAGAGAAAGAGATTGTTTAACAAGTAATACTTTTTTTCTCAAAAAGGTAGCGATCAAAATTGACACCCCCGTTCAATACCTCCCTTGCGAGAACACATTGGGAGGGATATTAGACAATTCCTACATACAGAATCCTTCCAAATGAGCGACTACAGGAAGGTAAAGGTACAACTAAACACACAATAAAGAAACAAATCTCCCTAATTGACAGGAGGCTTGATTCTTAGTCATTTACCCACCGGCCTCTTACTACTAACTATCCCAATGTATTCATTCTACCAACATCATACATAAATAATCCCTGGTAGGATCCTTACTACTATCCCAATGTATACATTCTACCAACATCATACATACATAATTCCTGGTAGGATCCTTAATACTATCCCAATGTATACATTCTACCAACATCATACATACATAATCCCTGGTAGGATCCTTACTACTACCCCAATGTATACATTCTACCAACATCATACATAAATAATCCCTGGTAGGATCCTTACTACTATCCCAATGTATACATTCTAACAACATCATACATAAATAATCCCTGGTAGGATCCTTACTACTATCCCAATGTATACATTCTACCAACATCATACATAAATAATCCCTGGTAGGATCCTTACTACTATCCCAATGTATACATTCTACCAACATCATACATAAATAATCCCTGGTAGGATCCCTACTACTATCCCAATGTATACATTCTACCAACATCATACATAAATAATCCCTGGTAGGATCCTTACTACTATCCCAATGTATACATTCTACCAACATCATACATACATAATCCCTGGTAGGATCCTTAATACTGTCCCAATGTATACATTCTACCAACATCATACATAAATAATCCCTTGTAGGATCCTTACTACTATCCCAATTTATACATTCTACCAACATCATACATAAATAATCCCTGGTAGGATCCTTACTACTATCCCAATGTATACATTCTACCAACATCATACATAAATAATCCCTGGTAGGATCCTTACTACTATCCCAATGTATACATTCTACCAACATCATACATACATAATCCCTGGTAGGATCCTTACTACTATCCCAATGTATACATTCTACCAACATCATACATAAATAATCCCTGGTAGGATCCTTACTACTATCCCAATGTATACATTCTACCAACATCATACATAAATAATCCCTGGTAGGATCCTTACTACTATCCCAATGTATACATTCTACCAACATCATACATAAATAATCCCTGGTAGGATCTCTCTCCACCCCCCTAACCCAACTCAATCCCTAACCCAACTCTATCCCTAACCCTAACCCAACTCAATCCCTATCCCAACTCAATCCCTAACCCTAACCCTAACCCAACTCTATCCCTAACCCTAACCCAACTCTATCCCTAACCCTAACCCAACCCTATCCCTAACCGTAACCCAACTCAATCCCTAACCCTAACCCTAACCCAACTCTATCCCTAACCCTAACCCAACCCTATCCCTAACCGTAACCCAACTCTATCCCTAACCCTAACCCAACTCTATCCCTAACCCTAACCCAACTCTATCCCTAACCGTAACCCAACCCTATCCCTAACCCTAACCCAACTCTATCCCTAACCCAACCCTAGCTCCAAGCAGCAGCACTGTGGCAAGGACTGGATGTTGTTTGGATGAATAGTGATCTGTATGATGTTTAACAAGCAACTCCACTCTACTACAAAGTTAATATTCAATGTGATAAAAACAACTTGTTCCTTACTTTTTATTGTTAGAAACCACTTTTCAGACCTTGTTTTGCCATTACCACATTTAAATGTACCCCTTGATTTCTGTTGAAATATTTAGTGTTTGTGTGTGTATCTTGTTGCCACGTTTCCAGCAGAAGGGATCCAGGTGGGTATCTGAAGTTCAATTGATCCTGATTGTTTACAGGTTTGGTGCCAGGAACAACTAGTGAAGATATCGACACACAAGAGCTTTCATTGGTTCTATGGTTGGTTCAGTTAGATATGTATTCTGTACCTCATTATAGATCCATCTGTGGTTGGTTCAGCTAGATATGTATTCTGTACCTCATTATAGATCCATCTGCGGTTGGTTCACCTAGATATGTATTATGTACCTCATTATAGATCCATCTGTGGTTGGTTCAACTAGATATGTATTATGTACCTCATTATAGATCCATCTGCGGTTGGTTCACCTAGATATGTATTATGTACCTCATTATAGATCCATCTGCGGTTGGTTCACCTAGATATGTATTCTGCACCTCATTATAGATCCATCTGTGGTTGGTTCAACTAGATATGTATTCTGTACCTCATTATAGATCCATCTGTCAGCATTGTAAACAATGTCAAGTCTAGAGTGGAATGTCACACACACACACTCACACACACACACACACTTTAGTAGACGCTCTTCTCCAGAGCAACTTACAGTTAGTGAGTGCATAAATTTTTTTCATAGTGGCCCCCCGTGGAAATCAAACCCACAACCCTGGCGTTGCAAACGCCATGCTCTACCAACCGAGCTACACGGGGCCCTGTTTGTAATACCACAACTGTCTCACAACAGTTCCTCTGCATTACAGCCCCACCCTGTGGTTAACATCAGTATTGCAGCTGTGTCAATCAGGCCAGTTTGGAGTGGATTAATGAAATATTCTTTCAAAGGTTTTTATTTAAATGAATTTTAACCAAAAAGCTGCAAAGTCTTCTTTGCACAGAAAGGCCACACGTACAAGATCCAAGTCACTAGCATTGTTAAAATCATTTAATAACTCCACCAACCAGGCTATACAGTAGAAGACTGGCTGAGACAAAACACCATTTTCATTTCAGAATCCTAGTAGCCAATACAGTAGTTGTATTTGGTGTATCACAAAGATTTAAAACAGTAATGCTCATTCGTTCATTAACACAATTATAATTTGTTGTATCCTAAACATATCCCCATTTTCCTTCATCAAGAAACCTGTTGTTGTTTATGAATGAACTTTGTCTGAAGGAGATGACTAGCCTGGTGGCCAGTCTGTTCTTGCTTTCTTCCCAACTCTTTATGGAATTGTCATGTTTGACTTGACAATGACAAGCTAGGAGTTGACACTACTCTATAGTAAAGCAAAATAAACATTTAAAAATGTTTTTAAAATGTTGGCTTTTTCCCTAAACGCTGATTTCACAGCTTTATCTCTTTGGCACAGAGGAGAAAGTATGAAAACAACAAGCGCTCTAACAATGAACTGAGCTCAACAAAGCAACTCAACCCCACTATGTACTAAAGGTGCTCTAACAATGAACTGAGCTCAACAAAGCAACTCAACCCCACTATGTACTAAAGGTGCTCTAACAATGAACTGAGCTCAACAAAGCAACTCAACCCCACTATGTACTAAAGGTGCTCTAACAATGAACTGAGCTCAAAAAAGCAACTCAACCCCACTATGTACTAAAGGTGCTCTAACAATGAACTGAGCTCAACAAAGCAACTCAACCCCACTATGTACTAAAGGTGCTCTAACAATGAACTGAGCTCAAAAAAGCAACTCAACCCCACTATGTACTAAAGGTGCTCTAACAATGAACTGAGCTCAACAAAGCAACTCAACCCCACTATGTACTAAAGGTGCTCTAACAATGAACTGAGCTCAACAAAGCAACTCAACCCCACTATGTACTAAAGGTGCTCTAACAATGAACTGAGCTCAACAAAACAACTCAACCCCACTATGTACTAAAGGTGCTCTAACAATGAACTGAGCTCAACAAAGCAACTCAACCCCACTATGTACTAAAGGTGCTTTAACAATGAACTGAGTTCAACAAAGCAACTCAACCCCACTATGTACTAAAGGTGCTCTAACAATGAACTGAGCTCAACAAAGCAACTCAACCCCACTATGTACTAAAGGTGCTTTAACAATGAACTGAGCTCAACAAAGCAACTCAACCCCACTATGTACTAAAGGTGCTCTAACAATGAACTGAGCTCAACAAAGCAACTCAACCCCACTATGTACTAAAGGTGCTTTAACAATGAACTGAGCTCAACAAAGCAACTCAACCCCACTATGTACTAAAGGTGCTTTAACAATGAACTGAGCTCAACAAAGCAACTCAACCCCACTATGTACTAAAGGTGCTTTAACAATGAACTGAGCTCAACAAAGCAACTCAACCCCACTATGTACTAAAGGTGCTTTAACAATGAACTGAGCTCAACAAAGCAACTCAACCCCACTATGTACTAAAGGTGCTTTAACAATGAACTGAGCTCAACAAAGCAACTCAACCCCACTATGTACTAAAGGTGCTTTAACAATGAACTGAGCTCAACAAAGCAACTCAACCCCACTATGTACTAAAGGTGCTTTAACAATGAACTGAGCTCAACAAAGCAACTCAACCCCACTATGTACTAAAGGTGCTTTAACAATGAACTGAGCTCAACAAAGCAACTCAACCCCACTATGTACTAAAGGTGCTTTAACAATGAACTGAGCTCAACAAAGCAACTCAACCCCACTATGTACTAAAGGTATGTAGAACTGTAATAAACATTCAACAGCAGACATTATGTACATCTTTACACTGGAACATGGATTGTCTGTTCTTCTCTGTAGTTTACTAACGCATGGGTATGTATAATGTATACCTGGGTTCAAATAGGATTTGTTTTCTTACAAATGCCTTAGCTGGGCTTGATTGAGCTTGCCTGGCACAATGAAACCAATGGAATATTGCCAAAAGTGCAAACATTCAAAAATTTAATCAAATGCTCAAAGTGTTTGACGGAAAACAAATACTATTTGAACCCAGGTCTAGTAGTGGTCCTATTAGTTTCCTGATTGAGCAGCTCACTCTGCTTACATTTTCTACCATTCTTCTTTAACAAACCTTCTCCCTTTTCCCGCCATTTTTAACCGACTCAAGCTCAGAATCTTCCTCCCTCTCTCTCTTAGACCTCCTCTGCCTCTCTTTTTCCCTCCATTCCTCCTCCGTATTCCAAGTATACATCTCCTTGTGATAATACTGCACTTCTCCTGACATACATCTTGTTCTTGCTTTCTCAAGGGACGCCATTTACGAGGCTCTCCATCCGAATCTTTGTCTAAAGTTACTTCCACCGTACTCCTTGTTTGCACCAGGGGACTCTATCGTCACCTTAGCTAGAAATCTTCCCGTCTTAATCAACTGAGTGCTGTGGCTTGCAATCTTCTCGAAGGTGGAAACTCAGCGCATGTGTCAATTGAATATCCAATGACGTAGGCCTAGGTCTCCAAATACTCAATGTCCAATCAAATCACACAATCTACAGATGCTGTGTCAACCAATCAACATTTTGCAGATCATTACAGGCGTCAGTAAACACAAAATGTGGCGCATAACTTTATTGACTTGGCACATTTTCTGTCCAGAGACACTGAGAAATAACAACCAGGAAAGATAAATCATAGAAAGATATGTTTATTTTACATATTACAATAATTGTATAGCCTAGGTTTCATTTACAAACACACATTCACTACATTTGTTCCATTATTCACTAAATTACTTATTATTTGCAGTAAACTCTTATTCTATAACATTTATTGTTTTAACATTCACACTGCTAGTTTTACACATTATATTTATATATATATACACACTACCGTCATTTATATAAATATAATATATAATTATCAATATATAACCATATAATAGATATATAGCATTTACTATACACACACACACACACACACACACACAGACACACACACACACACACACACACACATACACACACACACACACACACACACACACACACACACACACATACATACAGTATTGAGAGATAGGGAGAGACAGACAGTTGTGAGGACAATATGTCTGAGAATCAATATGTAGGTTGTAGTTTAGAATGAGTTAAAGGCAGAGGAGGGTACAATAGGACAAGTGTTTTGTCCCTGACCAGTCCTCCTACTGCCAGACCACTGGATCCTGTGTCTCCATCTAAAACCTCATTTCTGTGCCGGCCGTGCTGATTGGCCACACTAAGAACCAAGACCCAGAAGAAGGGTAAGAAGAGGACATTGGCTGTTACACCAGCTAAGGAGGAGAAGGTGGGATTGGCTGTTACACCAGCTAAGGAGAAGAAGGTGAGATTGTCTGTTACACCAGCTAAGGAGAAGAAGGTGGGATTGGCTGTTACACCAGCTAAGGTGAAGAAGGTGAGATTGGCTGTTACACCAGCTAAGGTGAAGAAGGTGAGATTGGCTGGTACACCAGCTAAGGTGAAGAAGGTGGGATTGGCTGTTACACCAGCTAAGGTGAAGAAGGTGAGATTGGCTGTTACACCAGCTAAGGTGAAGAAGGTGAGATTGTCTGGAAGACCAACAAAGTCCCCTGTCCCCGAGGTGAAGAGGACACCTCCAGTCTATGGATCTGGTCCCCTTGCCAGGGCCAGATATTACCTGGATTGACATCAATACCTCCATGCTTTGTTTATGAGGTCACACGTGAAGAAGTACAAAGAGGACATCATCAAGAGGTAAGGTAGTAGAAGTATGTGATAAGAGTGATTGTTTTTTTAGACATGAGATTATAATTCAGTTGATATGCCATAACATATATCTACAATGTAGGATCATAGGTTTGTGTGATTTCTATGTACTTTCAGAGAATGGAGTTAGTGCAGGAAAAAGATGGTCCCTTGTCCCAACCGGTGGAGACAGAGGTCTTTCAGACCTTTTCCTGGAGTGAGACTCTGGCGTGGGGCAGAGGAGAAGGCACCTTTGATGACCACCTGTTAGAGGGCAACCCTTCCCCAGGCCAGAAACCTCAAAGTAGACCTCATCAAAGCTAGAGAAATCACCACAATGTGAGGATTAACTCAATATCATGTTCACACTAGATGTCCAATATCAATCATTTCACAATTGACATGTTGTATATAGTTGTACCATTTCTACAAGTAAATTAGTAAAGTAAGTACGCCTCTGACATGTAAGCCTTGTCCGAGACAAAAGACAAAACTAAGAGAAGAAACCTTCTAATGTCTCCTCTTTTCAGAGACGACTTTCAACCTAAGAAGCAGGACCTCCTTGACAGAGGGACATGGATGGTGCTGTCAATGGCCTTGTTCACCAGCAGGCAAAATATAATGACGTTTGTACCAACATGCCTGGAGATGGAGCTGTGGAGGGGAGGATGCTGGGAGAAGATATTAATCACTCTGAACTCCATGGCCATCTGCCTATGTTCTGATGCCACTAGAGGACATGTTAACAGGTTGAGGGTCGGCAATGATACCCAGATCATGAAGTGGAAGAAACAGGCTGAGGTAAGTGTGAGTCTTAAACATATGTAAACACAATTTTGATTCAGCCTATTTCCTAATTCTATTATTTCAAGGTGATTACACAGGCTACCTTATTTATGAGTACAATGAGTGGTTATTACGTGTATGTCAGTAATGTCAATGTTAATTCCAGACTAAGATATTTAAGAGGAGACTGGCCTATTCACAGGAGGAAAATGTGATGTACGGAACGTTCTCAATGACCTGGGACAATGTCCAAGTATGTCCAAAATGAGTGGTCTAAAATTCAATTTATTATTGTGATGGTTCAGTAAAACAAGAATATATCTTCCAAATGGCATTTCCCATATACAGTGCATTCGGAAAGTATTCAGACCCCTTCCCTTTTTCCACATTTTGTTACATTACAGCCTTATTAAAAAAAAAAAATAATAATCCTCATATATCTACACACAATACCCCATTATGATGAAGTGAAAACAGGTTTTTAGAAAAAATGTATAAAAAAAAAAAATGAAATGCCTTATTTACAGATGTATTCAGACCCTTTGCTTTGAGACTGGAAATTGAGCTCATGTGCATCCTGTTTCCATTGATCATCCTAGATATGTCTTTACAACCTAAACTGAATGGGTACGTAATACATAAAAATGTACGCAAAAATAAAATGCAAAAATGCAAATGAAATGTTGTCGTTATTTGAAATGGGTGGATTATTGTTATGGTCATCAAAGAGGCCAGAAGGATGGCTGAGCAGCTGATTAAAAACATGTATTATACCCCCTCTAACCCAGGGTCATGTATTATACCCCCTCTAACCCAGGGTCATGTATTATACCCCCTCTAACCCAGGGTCATGTATTATACCCCCTCTAACCCAGGGTCATGTATTATACCCCCTCTAACCCAGGGTCATGTATTATACCCCCTCTAACCCAGGGTCATGTATTATACCCCCTCTAACCCAGGGCCATGTATTATACCCCCTCTAACCCAGGGTCATGTATTATACCCCCTCTAACCCAGGGTCATGTATTATACCCCCTCTAACCCAGGGTCATGTATTATACCCCCTCTAACCCAGGGTCATGTATTATACCCCCTCTAACCCAGGGTCATGTATTATACCCCCTCTAACCCAGGGTCATGTATTATACCCCCTCTAACCCAGGGCCATGTATTATACCCCCTCTAACCCAGGGTCATGTATTATACCCCCTCTAACCCAGGGTCATGTATTATACCCCCTCTAACCCAGGGTCATGTATTATACCCCCTCTAACCCAGGGTCATGTATTATACCCCCTCTAACCCAGGGTCATGTATTATACCCCCTCTAACCAAGGGTCATGTATTATACCCCCTCTAACCCAGGGTCATGTATTATACCACCTCTAACCCAGTGTCATGTATTATACCCCCTCTAACCCAGGGTCATGTATTATACCCCCTCTAACCCAGGGTCATGTATTATACCCCCTCTAACCCAGGGTCATGTATTATACCCCCTCTAACCCAGGGTCATGTATTATACCCCCTCTAACCCAGGGTCATGTATTATACCCCCTCTAACCCAGGGTCATGTATTATACCCCCTCTAACCCAGGGTCATGTATTATACCCCCTCTAACCCAGTGTCATGTATTATACCCCCTCTAACCCAGGGCCATGTATTATACCCCCTCTAACCCAGGGTCATGTATTATACCCCCTCTAACCCAGGGTCATGTATTATACCCCCTCTAACCCAGGGTCATGTATTATACCCCCTCTAACCCAGGGTCATGTATTATACCCCCTCTAACCCAGGGTCATGTATTATACCCCCTCTAACCCAGGGCCATGTATTATACCCCCTCTAACCCAGGGTCATGTATTATACCCCCACTAACCCAGGGTCATGTATTATACCCCCTCTAACCCAGGGTCATGTATTATACCCCCTCCTACCCAGGGTCATGTATTATACCCCCTCTAACCCAGGGTCATGTATTATACCCCCTCTAACCAAGGGTCATGTATTATACCCCCTCTAACCCAGGGTCATGTATTATACCCCCTCTAACCCAGGGTCATGTATTATACCCCCTCTAACCCAGGGTCATGTATTATACCCCCTCTAACCCAGGGTCATGTATTATACCCCCACTAACCCAGGGTCATGTATTATACCCCCTCTAACCCAGGGTCATGTATTATACCCCCTCTAACCCAGGGTCATGTATTATACCCCCTCTAACCCAGGGTCATGTATTATACCCCCTCTAACCCAGGGTCATGTATTATACCCCCTCTAATCCAGGGTCATGTATTATACCCCCTCTAACCCAGGGTCATGTATTATACCCCCTCTAACCCAGGGTCATGTATTATACCCCCTTTAACCCAGGGTCATGTATTATACCCCCTCTAACCCAGGGTCATGTATTATTCCCCCTCTAACCCAGGGCCATGTATTATACCCCCTCTAACCCAGGGTCATGTATTATACCCCCTCTAACTCAGGGTCATGTATTATACCCCCTCTAACCCAGGGTCATGTATTATACCCCCTCTAACCCAGGGTCATGTATTATACCCCCTCTAACCCAGGGTCATGTATTATACCCCCTCTAACCAAGGGTCATGTATTATACCCCCTCTAACCCAGGGTCATGTATTATACCCCCTCTAACCCAGTGTCATGTATTATACCCCCTCTAACCCAGGGTCATGTATTATACCCCCTCTAACCCAGGGTCATGTATTATACCCCCTCTAACCCAGGGTCATGTATTATACCCCCTCTAACCCAGGGTCATGTATTATACCCCCTCTAACCCAGGGTCATGTATTATACCCCCTCTAACCCAGGGTCATGTATTATACCCCCTCTAACCCAGGGTCATGTATTTTACCCCCTCTAACCCAGTGTCATGTATTATACCCCCTCTAACCCAGGGCCATGTATTATACCCCCTTTAACCCAGGGTCATGTATTATACACCCTCTAACCCAGCGTCATGTATTATACCCCCTCTAACCCAGGGTCATGTATTATACCCCCTCTAACCCAGGGTCATGTATTATACCCCCTCTAACCCAGGGTCATGTATTATACCCCCTCTAATCCAGGGTCATGTATTATACCCCCTCTAACCCAGGGTCATGTATTATACCCCCACTAACCCAGGGTCATGTATTATACCCCCTCTTACCCAGGGTCATGTATTATACCCCCTCTAACCCAGGGTCATGTATTATACCCCCTCTAACCCAGGGTCATGTATTATACCCCCTCTAACCAAGGGTCATGTATTATACCCCCTCTAACCCAGGGTCATGTATTATACCCCCTCTAACCCAGGGTCATGTATTATACCCATTCTAACCCAGGGTCATGTATTATACCCCCTCTAACCCAGGGTCATGTATTATACCCCCACTAACCCAGGGTCATGTATTATACCCCCTCTAACCCAGGGTCATGTATTATACCCCCTCTAACCCAGGGTCATGTATTATACCCCCTCTAACCCAGGGTCATGTATTATACCCCCTCTAACCCAGGGTCATGTATTATACCCCCTCTAACCCAGGGTCATGTATTATACCCCCTCTAACCCAGGGTCATGTATTATACCCCCTCTAACCCAGGGTCATGTATTATACCCCCTCTAACCCAGGGTCATGTATTATACCCCCTCTAACCCAGGGTCATGTATTATACCCCCTCTAACCCAGGGTCATGTATTATACCCCCTCTAACCCAGGGTCATGCATTATACCCCCTCTAACCCAGGGTCATGTATTATACCCCCTCTAACCCAGGGTCATGTATTATACCCCCTCTAACCCAGGGTCATGTATTATACCCCCTCTAACCCAGGGTCATGTATTATACCCCCTCTAATCCAGGGTCATGTATTATACCCCCTCTAACCCAGGGTCATGTATTATACCCCCTCTAACCCAGGGTCATGTATTATACCCCCTTTAACCCAGGGTCATGTATTATACCCCCTCTAACCCAGGGTCATGTATTATACCCCCTCTAACCCAAGGCCATGTATTATACCCCCTCTAACCCAGGGTCATGTATTATACCCCCTCTAACCCAGGGTCATGTATTATACCCCCTCTAACCCAGGGTCTTTGGGTGGGAAGGAGAGGTTCCAGACAGCTACAGCTGAAGAAACAGGCAGCAGGTTAAACGATGACCAAGTGACCGATTGGCTAGCAGAGCAGGATGCTTACACTTTGCATAAACCTGTGCGAAAAACAATTTTCATCGAAATATAGTTTTTTTCTATTCATCCCTTGTCACAGTTTCAGGCTGATCTATGTGACATGCAGGCACTTGCCGATAAAAAATGATGGAGATCGATACATGCTAACGGTTATAGACGTTTTACTCTAAAATAGCTTTTGTAAGGGTCTTAAAAAATAAGAGTGGGGCAGAGGACACCCGCTTTAACAGGACATTGAAGGAGAGGATGTGGAAATGCTTTACGGCTCACAACACCCGTAGATATGTGGCTATAGTTCAAGATTTAGTAAAGGGGTATAACTACAGCTACCACAAGAGTGTTCGTATGAAGCCCTATGAGGTGTCTTTGGATAACTATTTTCATGTCTTTAAAAATCTGTATGGGTTGATCCCCTTCACCGTAAGAAAGACATTGATTTTAAATTCATAGTTGGTTACTTGGAACGTATCTCCAAGTTGAGGGGTGTTTTAGACAAAACATATGAGCAAGGTTACAGCGATGAGCTGTTCACAGTTACAGAATGTTCACCCCGTATACCTCCTGTCTACAAGTTAAAAGATGATGATGGGGAGCATATAGAGGGGTCCTTTTACGAGAAGGAACTCCAGAAGGTAAAGATGGGTAAAGACAAAGTCGTTCATGTGGAGAAGATTCTGGATCAAAAGAGAGAAAAAAGGGGAAAAAATGGGTGTTGGTCCGTTGGAAAAACTGGCCCCAAAAAGTTCAACATTTGGGTATTAGAGGAAGAGGTCGTGGAGGCAGGGGGCGTAAACTTAAACCCTCACGCATGATAAACACACTTCCATTCCAGTGTACACTGGAGTGCATCATGGAGCACAGTGGATTTTACCCGACTCTCCCCAGTAATTCGTCTGCAGATATATATAGGAATAACACAAGTTTGGATTTTACAACCAATTTTCCAAAACCTATCGAGTTATCAGAGGCCTGGGAAGTAGGTCTCAGCGAGATTACATACCCCCATAGTTGGTATAATGTCAAGGAAAAAGACGGTGATTTTTATTTTTAAAAGATATCTGAACCCCCTAAACCTGTTCAGCTTAAAAAAAGGATTCTGTAGAACTGTAGAGAGGATGGTCTTTGAGATGAACGGCCTCCTAGCCCTGAATCATATGAAAATAGTGTTGACCTACAACCCTATTCAACAACGTGTATAAATCACAGGGGGTAATGAGCTAGCTATACAGACCAGTGGTCATTTATCCTCCATGTTGGGGACGACGCCCAATAAAGGGGTGGCTGTGACAGATAGATTATTCCCATACCCTGTGGATATGCATGCAGGGTTTGACACCATGTTTGTGCATACCGACATCATATCCTATCAAAGGGTAGGAGACAGTTATGTACCCCTCCTGAGAACAGTTCATATAGATGGCAAGGATGGGGATGTAGTCAGTGTTAACTATGACAAGCCACACTACGTAACTGTAAGAAATAAATATATTGAAAACATTCAGCTTGAGATCAAAACGGATCAGAACCAAAATATAGAGTTTACTTCTGGAAAAGTGATTGTAAAACTCCACTTTAGACCTGTCAAAGCTTCTCTACATATCTAATAAAAAACAAAAACAATAATAATAATAAAATATATATATATTTCAATACAAAAATAAAATGGTTTTGGTAGACAAATACCATCTCGATCCTAACCACTATGTATCATCCTATGTTGATCAAGTGGGTAATGGATTTCCCGGTTATTATGGAACCCAGACCATGTATGGTTCGGGGATAGGGGGTATATATCGTAACCTCTTTAGGATGGTTATACCCTTTATGAAGAGAGGCATTAGCATAGCCAAACCTCATTTAAAATCAGCAGCCAAAAACATATTAAGTGAAGTGGTGGCTAATGCTATGACTAGACGTGGGTCATCAGATCCTGACCATCAAGAAGGCTCAGGCCTCATGCTGTTGTCTCAAAGACCAAAAAAGAGACCTCTGGGTAGAAGACGTATGTCCTCCCTTAAAAAGAGACCTCTGGGTAGAAGACGTATGTCCTCCCTTAAAAAGAGACCTCTGGGTAGAAGACGTATGTCCTCCCTTGAAAAGAGACCTCTGGGTAGAAGATGTATGTCCTCCCTTAAAAAGAGACCTCTGGGTAGAAGACGTATGTCCTCCATTGAAAAGAGACCTCTGGGTAGAAGACGTATGTCCTCCCTTAAAAAGAGACCTCTGGGTATAAGACGTATGTCCTTCCTTAAAAAGAGACCTCTGGGTAGAAGATGTATGTCCTCCCTTAAAAAGAGACCTCTGGGTATAAGACGTGTGTCCTTCCTTAAAAAGAGACCTCTGGGTATAAGACGTATGTCCTCCCTTAAAAAGAGACCTCTGGGTAGAAGACGTATGTCCTCCCTTGAAAAGAGACCTCTGGGTATAAGACGTATGTCCTCCCTTAAAAAGAGACCTCTGGGTAGAAGACGTATGTCCTCCCTTGAAAAGAGACCTCTGGGTAGAAGACGTATGTCCTCCCTTAAAAAGAGACCTCTGGGTAGAAGACGTATGTCCTCCCTTAAAAAGAGACCTCTGGGTATAAGACGTGTGTCCTCCCTTAAAAAGAGACCTCTGGGTATAAGACGTATGTCCTCCCTTAAAAAGAGACCTCTGGGTAGAAGACGTATGTCCTCCCTTGAAAAGAGACCTCTGGGTATAAGACGTGTGTCCTCCCTTAAAAAGAGACCTCTGGGTAGAAGATGTATGTCCTCCCTTAAAAAGAGACCTCTGGGTATAAGACGTATGTCCTCCCTTAAAAAGAGACCTCTGGGTAGAAGACGTATGTCCTCCCTTGAAAAGAGACCTCTGGGTAGAAGACGTATGTCCTCCCTTAAAAAGAGACCTCTGGGTAGAAGACGTATGTCCTCCCTTAAAAAGAGACCTCTGGGTATAAGACGTGTGTCCTCCCTTAAAAAGAGACCTCTGGGTAGAAGATGTATGTCCTCCCTTAAAAAGAGACCTCTGGGTAGAAGACGTATGTCCTCCCTTAAAAAGAGACCTCTGGGTATAAGACGTATGTCCTCCCTTAAAAAGAGACCTCTGGGTAGAAGACGTATGTCCTCCCTTAAAAAGAGACCTCTGGGTAGAAGACGTATGTCCTCCCTTAAAAAGAGAACTCTGGGTATAAGACGTATGTCCTCCCTTAAAAAGAGACCTCTGGGTAGAAGACGTATGTCCTCCCTTAAAAAGAGACCTCTGGGTAGAAGACGTATGTCCTCCCTTAAAAAGAGACCTCTGGGTAGAAGACATATGTCCTCCATTAAAAAGAGACCTCTGGGTATAAGACGTATGTCCTCCCTTAAAAAGAGACCTCTGAGTATAAGACGTATGTCCTCACTTAAAAAGAGACCTCTGGGTAGAAGACGTATGTCCTCCCTTAAAAAGAGACCTCTGGGTATAAGACGTATGTCCTCCCTTAAAAAGAGACCTCTGGGTAGAAGACGTATGTCCTCCCTTAAAAAGAGACCTCTGGGTAGAAGACGTATGTCCTCCCTTAAAAAGAGACCTCTGGGTAGAAGACGTATGTCCTCCCTTAAAAAGAGACCTCTGGGTATAAGACGTATGTCCTCCCTTAAAAAGAGACCTCTGAGTATAAGACGTATGTCCTCACTTAAAAAGAGACCTCTGGGTAGAAGATGTATGTCCTCCCTTAAAAAGAGACCTCTGGGTATAAGACGTATGTCCTCCCTTAAAAAGAGACCTCTGGGTAGAAGACGTATGTCCTCCCATAAAAAGAGACCTCTGGGTAGAAGACGTATGTCCTCCCTTAAAGAGAGACCTCTGGGTAGAAGACGTTTGTCCTCCCTTAAAAAGAGACCTCTGGGTATAAGACGTATGTCCTCCCTTAAAAAGAGACCTCTGAGTATAAGACGTATGTCCTCACTTAAAAAGAGACCTCTGGGTAGAAGACGTATGTCCTCCCTTAAAAAGAGACCTCTGGGTAGAAGACGTATGTCCTCCCTTAAAAAGAGACCTCTGGGTAGAAGACATATGTCCTCCCTTAAAAAGAGACCTCTGGGTATAAGACGTATGTCCTCCCTTAAAAAGAGACCTCTGAGTATAAGACGTATGTCCTCACTTAAAAAGAGACCTCTGGGTAGAAGACGTATGTCCTCCCTTAAAAAGAGACCTCTGGGTATAAGACGTATGTCCTCCCTTAAAAAGAGACCTCTGGGTAGAAGACGTATGTCCTCCCTTAAAAAGAGACCTCTGGGTAGAAGACGTATGTCCTCCCTTAAAAAGAGACCTCTGGGTAGAAGACGTATGTCCTCCCTTAAAAAGAGACCTCTGGGTATAAGACGTATGTCCTCCCTTAAAAAGAGACCTCTGAGTATAAGACGTATGTCCTCACTTAAAAAGAGACCTCTGGGTAGAAGATGTATGTCCTCCCTTAAAAAGAGACCTCTGGGTATAAGACGTATGTCCTCCCTTAAAAAGAGACCTCTGGGTAGAAGACGTATGTCCTCCCATAAAAAGAGACCTCTGGGTAGAAGACGTATGTCCTCCCTTAAAGAGAGACCTCTGGGTAGAAGACGTTTGTCCTCCCTTAAAAAGAGACCTCTGGGTATAAGACGTATGTCCTCCCTTAAAAAGAGACCTCTGAGTATAAGACGTATGTCCTCACTTAAAAAGAGACCTCTGGGTAGAAGACGTATGTCCTCCCTTAAAAAGAGACCTCTGGGTATAAGACGTATGTCCTCCCTTAAAAAGAGACCTCTGGGTATAAGACGTATGTCTTCCCTTAAAAAGAGACCTCTGGGTAGAAGATGTATGTCCTCCCTTAAAAAGAGACCTCTGGGTAGAAGACGTATGTCCTCCCTTAAAAAGAGACCTCTGGGTAGAAGACGTATGTCCTCCCTTAAAAAGAGACCTCTGGGTAGAAGACGTATGTCCTCCCTTAAAAAGAGACCTCTGGGTAGAAGACGTATGTCCTCCCTTAAAAAGCGGAGTTTTAACCGCTGGAAGAAAGTCAGTAAGTCAAAGACGACGCAAAGTGAGGAGGTCTCGACCAAAAACGGCTAAAATATATACTCAGAAGCGTTTTCTAAAAGAACAATCAACATGTCTCTTTTACACTGCATGTCCTCTGGAGCTCTAAAGACAGAGCTCCATCTTTTCACGGACCCCTTAACCCAGTTTCCAATAGATAGGTCCTGTTATGTGGAGATAGCCCCACTCTCTGCCATTACAGACAATGGACCTATAGAGTTGTCCATCCCAGGCCATGGTGACAACTACCTGGACCTCAACAACACAGACAATGGACCTATAGAGTTGTTCATCCCAGGCCATGGTGTCACGGTTCAGACAGACGACCAGAGGACCACAATTGCGTCACACCAGAAAGTTTATTAAAACTTAAGGGAAAGGGGAAGTAGGGAGTGAATGAAGGCTCCAGGGGTAACAGGGATCCCGTCCAATGTGCTGGGTCTGTGCCCCCCCCAGTGGCAGCGATGCGTCCTATGAAGCCGGTGGTGGGTGGTCCAGAAGTCCTGGGGGGGGGAGACACAGACACAACAGGGCGGAATGAAACAAGGCAGCAGTACAGTTCAAGGGAAATCCAAAATACGTAGTAGCAAGGCAGAAGGCTGGTCAGAGTTACCGGGATTGAAGAGTAGTCAGGAGTCGTTATGGCAGAAGCAGGTCTGGATCTCCTGGGGCAGAAGAGTATCCAAAAATCAGGCAGGTCCGGGGTCACAAAACCAGGGTGAGCCAGAAGCGCGAGCAAACAGGTTCCGGGTGTGAGCTTTGCAGACGATCTGACACCGGAGAGCTGAAAGACAGGGCCTTAAATACTGGGAGAGGTAGTGGGTAATGCAGCGCAGCTGGCAGAGTAATTAGAGCAGAGCAGAGCAGGGACAGGTGGAGCTAGTTAGGCTGAGTAGAGAGAGTGGTGAGCAGAGTGGAAGAAAATAAAGGTGGTAACCCGGTGGAGTGAGAGGCTCATGACAGAACCCCCCCCCCAAGGGACGGCCCCAGAAGTCCCAAGAGCAACACCACGCCGGGCGGGAGGAGGGGAGCCGGAGGAGGGCTAGAACTCCTCCGAACGGTCCGAGTGAACGTCCTCATCCTCGGAGGAAGCCGGAGGGCCGTGGTCGGGAGATGGGACAGGTCCCGAGACAGGATCAGGCACAGGACAGGAAGCCGAGCGGGCAGGACGGTTAGGGACCCCTCTGGGGCGGCCCCTACGGATTGCAGGTTGATCAGGATGCCGTTGGTGGAAAGCGGTGATGAGAGTCCTATCCACAATCCGACTAGCTGGCACCCAGGTCCTTTCCTCAGGTCCATAGCCCTCCCAGTCAATGAGGTACTGGAGACCCCTACCCCTCCGTCTGGACCGAAGCAGGCGGCGGACGGTGTAAACCAGACCACCATCGACGAGCCGTGGAGGAGGAGGACAAGGCGCAGCAGGGACCAGCGGACTCTCATGGATGGGCTTAATCTTAGACACATGGAAAGTGGGGTGCACCCTCAGGGAATTAGGCAGTTGGAGCCGGACAGCAGTTGGGCTAATCACTCTTATGATAGGGAATGGGCCAATGAACCGAGGTGCCAGCTTCTGCGACTCCACCCTGAGTGGCAGGTTCTTCGATGACAACCACACCCTTTGACCAACATGGTAGGTGGGAGCAGGAATTCTCCGACGGTTGGCCCCGGTAGTGTAGCTGGCAACGGATCTGAGGAGTGTGGCTCGGGCTTGTGACCAGGTGCGGCGACATCGACGGGCAAAAGCAAGTGCAGATGGGCAAGTAACCTCCTCTTCCTGGCTGGCAAATAGAGGAGGCTGGTATCCATAAACACATTGGAAAGGGGACATACCGATGGCAGAGCAGGTCAGAGAATTGTGTGCGTACTCCACCCATGTCAATTGCTGCGACCAGGAGTGGGGGTTGCGTGAAGTCATGCATCGCAGTGCCTTCTCGAGCTCCTGATTAGCCCGCTCTGACTGCCCATTGGATTGGGGATGGAATCCGGAAGTCAGACTGACTGTGGCTCCCAGCAGGTGACAGAACTCCTTCCAAAAAGCGGAGGAGAATTGTGGACCACGGTCAGAAACTACATCCTTTGGCAGTCCATGGATCCGGAAGACGTGTTCCAGGACCACCTGGGCGGTCTCCTTGGCGGTTGGGAGCTTGGGGAGGGGAATGAAGTGTGCCATCTTGCTGAAACGGTCAACTATGGTGAGAATGACGGTCATGCCTCTTGAAGGGGGCAGCCCCGTGACAAAGTCAAGGGCGATGTGAGACCAGGGACGTCTGGGCACAGGCAGGGGCTGCAGCAATCCGGCTGGGGGCTGGCAGGACGACTTGTGTTGGTTGCAGATGGGGCAGGCTTGGACGAATTCCCGTACATCCTTTCTCAGAGAGGGCCACCAGAACCTCTGGGCGAGCAGGTTGTAAGTGCGGGTGGAGCCAGGGTGACAAGCTAGGCGGGAGTCATGTCCCCACTGAACGACCTGGGACCTCAGGTCTTCGGGGACAAAAAGGCGGTCAGCTGGGCAAGTGCTGGGACCTGGCTGGTTACGGAGAGCCTCCAGCACCTGTTCCTCAACAGCCCAGGTCAGAGCTGCAACGATGCAGGGACTTGGCAGAATCGACACAGGGTCCTTGGAGGGGGTGTCATCCTTCTGGAATTGACGGGAGAGGGCGTCTGGCTTGGTGTTGCGTGATCCAGGCCGGTATGACAGAGTGAAATTAAACCTGGTGAAGAACAGGGCCCAGCGGGACTGCCTGGAGTTCAACCGTTTGGCCGTGCGGATGTACTCCAAGTTCTTATGATCGGTCCAAACGAGAAATGGAATGGTGGACCCCTCCAGCCAGTGACGCCACTCCTCCAAGGCAAGCTTCACAGCCAGCAGCTCACGGTTCCCTATGTCGTAATTGCACTCAGAGGGGGACAACCGACGTGAGAAAAAGGCACAGGGATGGAGCTTCCTATCCTCCGCAGCCCACTGAGAAATCACAGCACCAACTCCCACATCCGAGGCGTCCACCTCCACAATGAATTGCCGGTCCACATCAGGCATCTGGAGGATGGGAGCGGAGGTGAACCTCACCTTGAGGGTACTGAAGGCTTTGTCGGCTGCTGGGGTCCAGGTGAAGGGTTGCTTGGTGCTGGTTAGAGCAGTGAGAGGGGCAGCAACGGTACTGTAGTTCCGGATAAACTTTCTATAGAAGTTAGCAAACCCCAGAAACTGTTGCAGCTTCTTTCTGTTCTCCGGAACTGGCCATGAAGTGACTGCTGATACTTTGGCAGGATCCATTTGGATACTTCCCTCTGCCACTATGTACCCCAGGAAGGCCACTGTCTTGACGTGAAACTCACATTTCTCTGCCTTGGCGTAGAGGGAATTCTCCAGAAGACGATGAAGGACTTGCTGGACATGGCGGGTGTGTTCAGACAGGTTTCTGGAGTAGATTAAGATGTCATCCAGGTAAACGAAGACAAACTTGTTTAACATGTCCCGCAGTACATCATTCACTAGAGCCTGGAACACAGCAGGAGCATTGGTGAGGCCAAAAGGCATAACCAGATACTCGTAGTGGCCTGTTGGTGTATTGAATGCGGTTTTCCATTCATCTCCCTCCCGGATCCGCACTAGGTGGTAAGCGTTTCTGAGATCCAACTTGGTAAAAACAGTGGCTCCCTGGAGCAACTCAAAAGCAGAGGTGAGCAGAGGCAGAGGGTAACGGTTTTTCACTGTGATGTCGTTGAGTCCCCTGTAGTCGATGCAGGGGCGAAGAGATCCGTCCTTCTTCCCCACAAAGAAGAAGCCAGCACCAGCAGGAGATGAAGATGAACGGATTAATCCTGCGGACAGAGAGCCATTGATGTAGTCCTCCATGGACTTTCTTTCAGGAGCAGACAACGAATAAAGACGACCCTTTGGAGGGGCTGTTCCAGGGAGGAGGTCGATGGCACAGTCGTACGGTCGGTGAGGGGGCAGAGATGTGGCTCTTGCTTTGTTAAACACCTCTCTGAGACCATGGTAGCATTCTGGGACATTGGAGAGGTCAGGAGCGGAGTTAGTAGGTACTGGCCGAGGGGGTAGTGCGGCAGCAAGCAGGCAGGTTCGGTGGCAGTCCTCTCCCCACTCCCTGATCACCCCGGTCACCCAGTCGAGCTGAGGGTTGTGCCGGCGGAGCCATGGGTAACCCAGGATGAGGGGTTGGCCTGGAGAGGGGAGCAGGTGAAACTGGATAGTTTCTTGATGGTTTCCGGACAGACCCATCGAGACCGGGGCCGTGACATGAGTGACCGATCCGAGTAAGTGTCCGTCCAGTGCCCGGGCAGGAATAGGAGGTGTCAAACGGAGGTTCTCCAGTCCCAGCTGGCGTGCCAGCTTGATGTCCATTATGTTGGCTTCGGCGCCAGAATCCACCAGAGCAGCCAGGGTGTGAGTTGAGTCAGAGAGGCGGAGGTGAACTTGCAGCAGGGGTTTGCGGTCGGAGGACTGGATGGTCATTGAACTCAACCGGACTCCCCCTATGCCCGGTGAGCTTCGGCCCTTTAAAGGGCAGGTTACCACACGATGTCCATCACCTCCACAATAGAGGCAGAGGTTTGAGGTGAAGCGGCGCTGGCGCTCTGCAGGAGTGAGAGAGGCTCGCCCAATCTCCATAGGCTCAGACTGATCAAGCTGACCTGGGTGAGTGGCAGTAGATGACAGGAGCCCAGTCGGATCTCTCCGAATGCCGGTAGTAGGTGGACCTTGGCGCCCCCTCTCACGACGACGGGTCTGTATCCTTCTGTCGATCCTGACAGTCAGTGCGATGGCTTCATCAAGAGTGGAAGGCAGTTCATGGGAGACCAACTCGTCCTTGATATAGTCAGCCAAACTATGGAAGAACGCGTCCACCAACGATGGTGTGTTCCAAGAACTTCGTCTAGCCAGGGTTCGGAAGTCGATGGAATGGTCTGCGACTGTACGTCTGCCTTGTCGAATACTGAACAGTTCACGAGACGCCTCTGCGGTTGGTGAATCCAGGTCAAACACCTTCAGCATCTCCTCAGCAAACAGGTCGAAGGTTGCACATGCGGGGGTTTGACGTTCGAACTCTGCTGTTCCCCAGAGTCGAGCTCGGCCCGTCAGGTGAGTGATGGCATACCCAACTTTAGCCCCCTCCGTGGCGAAGGTCCTTGGCTGCAAGGAGAACTGAAGTCGGCAGCTAGTCAGGAATGGCCGGACCTGGGTTGAATCGCCGTTGAACCGCTCGGGGTTTCCAATCTTGGGTTCCGGAGCAGCGGCTGCAATGACCGGGGCAGGTAACTCGGGGGCAGGGCTGGTGGGCAGACTGGCTGGGGTAAGGTTGGTGAGGAGTTGAATGATCATGGCGAGTTGTTGTTGCTGCTGCTGGAACTGCTGCTCATGCTCATCGGTTTCCATGTCGGGGAAAGTGTGCGCTGAGTCCATAATGGTCAGATCGTACTGTCACGGTTCAGACAGACGACCAGAGGACCACAATTGCGTCACACCAGAAAGTTTATTAAAACTTAAGGGAAAGGGGAAGTAGGGAGTGAATGAAGGCTCCAGGGGTAACAGGGATCCCGTCCAATGTGCTGGGTCTGTGCCCCCCCCAGTGGCAGCGATGCGTCCTATGAAGCCGGTGGTGGGTGGTCCAGAAGTCCTGGGGGGGGGAGACACAGACACAACAGGGCGGAATGAAACAAGGCAGCAGTACAGTTCAAGGGAAATCCAAAATACGTAGTAGCAAGGCAGAAGGCTGGTCAGAGTTACCGGGATTGAAGAGTAGTCAGGAGTCGTTATGGCAGAAG
>NW_028162837.1:0-2500 GCF_964263955.1 Coregonus lavaretus
GGTTCTTGTTCTGGAATTGGATTCACGTTAGCAACAGTTAGTATCGGCCGGCCATTTTGAGGGGTGGAGCAACTTGTAGCTGCTTCTCATTAAACCATTAACATCCAGCTGAGGACCCTCCTCTATGTCCTGCTAAACCATTAACATCCAGCCTTGAGGACCCTCCTCTATGTGTCCTGCTAAACCATTAACATCCAGCCTGCGTGAGGACCCTCCTCTATGTGTCCTGCTAAACCATTAACATCCAGCCTTGAGGACCCTCCTCTATGTGTCCTGCTAAACCATTAACATCCAGCCTTGAGGACCCTCCTCTATGTGTCCTGCTAACTGCTAAACCATTAACATCCAGCCTTGAGGACCCTCCTCTATTTCCTGCTAAACCATTAACATCCAGCCTTGAGGACCCTCCTCTATGTCCTGCTAAACCATTAACATCCAGCCTTGAGGACCCTCCTCTATGTCCTGCTAAACCATTAACATCCAGCCTTGAGGACCCTCTATGTGTCCTGCTAAACCATTAACATCCAGCCTTGAGGTCCCTCCTCTATGTCCTGCTAAACCATTAACATCCAGCCTTGAGGACCCTCCTCTATGTCCTGCTAAACCATTAACATCCAGCCTTGAGGACCCTCCTCTATGTCCTGCTAAACCATTAACATCCAGCCTTGAGGACCCTCCTCTATGTCCTGCTAAACCATTAACATCCAGCCTTGAGGACCCTCCTCTATGTGTCCTGCTAAACCATTAACATCCAGCCTTGAGGACCCTCCTCTATGTCCTGCTAAACCATTAACATCCAGCCTTGAGGACCCTCTATGTCCTGCTAAACCATTAACATCCAGCCTTGAGGACCCTCCTCTATGTCCTGCTAAACCATTAACATCCAGCCTTGAGGACCCTCCTCTATGTGTCCTGCTAAACCATTAACATCCAGCCTTGAGGATCCTCCTCTATGTCCTGCTAAACCATTAACATCCAGCCTTGAGGACCCTCCTCTATGTGTCCTGCTAAACCATTAACATCCAGCCTTGAGGACCCTCCTCTATGTCCTGCTAAACCATTAACATCCAGCCTTGAGGACCCTCCTCTATGTCCTGCTAAACCATTAACATCCAGCCTTGAGGACCCTCCTCTATGTCCTGCTAAACCATTAACATCCAGCCTTGAGGACCCTCCTCTATGTCCTGCTAAACCATTAACATCCAGCCTTGAGGACCCTCCTCTATGTGTCCTGCTAAACCATTAACATCCAGCCTTGAGGACCCTCCTCTATGTCCTGCTAAACCATTAACATCCAGCCTTGAGGACCCTCCTCTATGTGTCCTGCTAAACCATTAACATCCAGCCTTGAGGACCCTCTATGTCCTGCTAAACCATTAACATCCAGCCTTGAGGACCCTCCTCTATGTCCTGCTAAACCATTAACATCCAGCCTTGAGGACCCTCCTCTATGTGTCCTGCTAAACCATTAACATCCAGCCTTGAGGACCCTCTATGTCCTGCTAAACCATTAACATCCAGCCTTGAGGACCCTCCTCTATGTCCTGCTAAACCATTAACATCCAGCCTTGAGGACCCTCTATGTGTCCTGCTAAACCATTAACATCCAGCCTTGAGGTCCCTCCTCTATGTCCTGCTAAACCATTAACATCCAGCCTTGAGGACCCTCCTCTATGTCCTGCTAAACCATTAACATCCAGCCTTGAGGACCCTCCTCTATGTCCTGCTAAACCATTAACATCCAGCCTTGAGGACCCTCCTCTATGTCCTGCTAAACCATTAACATCCAGCCTTGAGGACCCTCCTCTATGTGTCCTGCTAAACCATTAACATCCAGCCTTGAGGACCCTCCTCTATGTCCTGCTAAACCATTAACATCCAGCCTTGAGGACCCTCTATGTCCTGCTAAACCATTAACATCCAGCCTTGAGGACCCTCCTCTATGTCCTGCTAAACCATTAACATCCAGCCTTGAGGATCCTCCTCTATGTGTCCTGCTAAACCATTAACATCCAGCCTTGAGGATCCTCCTCTATGTCCTGCTAAACCATTAACATCCAGCCTTGAGGACCCTCCTCTATGTGTCCTGCTAAACCATTAACATCCAGCCTTGAGGACCCTCCTCTATGTCCTGCTAAACCATTAACATCCAGCCTTGAGGACCCTCCTCTATGTCCTGCTAAACCATTAACATCCAGCCTTGAGGACCCTCCTCTATGTCCTGCGAAACCATTAACATCCAGCCTTGAGGACCCTCCTCTATGTCCTGCTAAACCATTAACATCCAGCCTTGAGGACCCTCCTCTATGTGTCCTGCTAAACCATTAACATCCAGCCTTGAGGACCCTCCTCTATGTCCTGCTAAACCATTAACATCCAGCCTTGAGGACCCTCCTCTATGTGTCCTGCTAAACCATTAACATCCAGCCTTGAGGACCCTCTATGTCCTGCTAAACCATTAACATCCAGCCTTGAGGATCCTCCTCTATGTCCTGCTAAA
>NW_028162837.1:7500-17500 GCF_964263955.1 Coregonus lavaretus
TCTGTGTTTTGGTTGATTCTGTCCAGTGTGTCAAATAGTTATCTTTTGCTTTCTCATAATTTGTTTGGTACTAATTGTGTTGCTGTCCTGGGGCTCTATATCTTTCTATCTCTCTCTCTCTCCTTCAGAGGAGAATCTGGGGATAATGTACTTTCTGTCTCTTTTCTTTGTGTCAGGAGATAGAGGAGAGAGAGCGAGAGAGGGGGCAGGGGGAGGTAGAGAGAGGGGAGGTAGAGAGAGGGGAGAGAGAGAGAGGGGGAGTAGAGAGGGGGGAGGAGGAGAGAGAGGGGGAGGGGGAGGTAGAGAGGGGGGAGGGGGAGGTAGAGAGAGGGGAGGAGGAGGAGAGAGAGGGGGGAGGGGGAGGTAGAGAGGGGGGAAGGGGGGAGGTGAGAGAGGGGGAGAGAGAGAGAGAGAGAGAGAGAGAGAGAGAGAATGAATAACCATTATATACGATCAGACAGATTGAGTTAGTATAACATTTAACTTATTATAACATGTCATTTATAATGTCATATTCTCTCTGGTTATCATATTGAACTCATCAGCAGACATGGACTAAACCCAACATGATGTCATGATGAAAGTATTCCTGTGTGTGTGTGTGTTGGGCTGTGATGGCTCAGTCAGCAGATATTCCCTTAAAAATCTTTAATGTTTCACTGAGTTAGTAGTCTGACACACAGAGATATTTCGTCTGTCATATTTATACAGTGTCTGGGGAAACGCAGCTGGGCCTAATCACTGGAATTAGAGGGAGGGAGGGAGGGAGGGAGGGAGGGAGGGAGGAAGAGAGGGAGAGAGGGGGGGAGGGAGGGGGGAGGGAGGGAGAGAGAGAGAGAGGGAGAGAGGGGGGAGGGAGAGAGGGAGAGAGGGGGGAGGGAGGGAGAGAGGGGGGAGAGAGGAGAGAGGGGGAGGGAGGGAGGAGAGAGGTTGAAAGATGTTGAGAGAGGTTGAGAGAGAGAGAGAGACAGAGAGACAGAGAGACAGAGACAGAGACAGAGACAGACAGACAGACAGAGGGGATCTCCATATGGAGGAGGACTGAGGATCAGCCTCTCCTCTATCCCTCTTCTATTTACAGTAAGGTAGATTAAGATCGGACTGATAAAGGAATTCTTCATCATTCTTCAAGTTTCTCTCCCTGCAACCTTGTAGTCTCAGTTAAGACAAGGGCTAACCAAAGTTAATCAGCCATTAGCCTTGAGGTCCTACATGTTGTCATGAGGCTTGGCTTCACTCTGCCCCAAACAGGCATGGAGGAAAGGCTCTTTTGGGGCGTCCTGGCTTGGCTTCACTCTGCCCCAAACAGGCATGGAGGAAAGGCTCTTTTGGGGCGTCCTGGCTTGGCTTCACTCTGCCCCAAACAGGCATGGAGGAAAGGCTCTTTTGGGGCGTCCTGGCTTGGCTTCACTCTGCCCCAAACATGCATGGATCAGCACGCCTACTCTGTGATGTTTTATGAATATGGCCCCTTAACTTGAGTTAGTAACCATTTCTATGTAAACGCATCCTGTTTCACGAAGTGCACTGCTTCAAGTCATAATAAGAAGAAGGTTATTAAGTTGTTTAACTGACAAAATCAACATAACTGGAAAACTGTGTGAGAGAGTTGTCCTCAGTGAGTTGTGAGGAGACATCATCTATTGGACAGAGTGGAGGAGACTCCATCTATTGGACAGAGTGGAGGAGACTCCATCTATTGGACAGAGTGGAGGAGACTCCATCTATTGGACAGAGTGGAGGAGACTCCATCTATTGGACAGAGTGGAGGAGACTCCATCTATTGGACAGAGTGGAGGAGACTCCATCTATTGGACAGAGTGGAGGAGACTCCATCTATTGGACAGAGTGGAGGAGACTCCATCTATTGGACAGAGTGGAGGAGACTCCATCTATTGGACAGAGTGGAGGAGACTCCATCTATTGGACAGAGTGGAGGAGACTCCATCTATTGGACAGAGTGGAGGAGACTCCATCTATTGGACAGAGTGGAGGAGACTCCATCTATTGGACAGAGTGGAGGAGACTCCATCTATTGGACAGAGTGGAGGAGACTCCATCTATTGGACAGATTGGAGGAGACTCCATCTATTGGACAGAGTGGAGGAGACTCCATCTAGGAGAGGTCGCGGGGGCGTGTCTAGACAGCACTGAGAATCGAAGGCGAGAGAATGTCAACCTTTTTATAATGTTATCACAAGGGAAGGACCTGTTTTGATTGTGGGTGAAGTAATTTGGGTAATTCATGGGCGCGTGCACACACACACACATTTATTAATCAGCAGTCTTAGCCAGAAACAGAGGTATTGAAGCAGAAAGTGGGGCAGAGAGAATGAGATACAGTGAAGGTGCCAGAATGTTTTTTTTTATTCATTTTTTGAGCTGCAACAGGAAATTGTTGGCGGGTGAAGGGTAGCATGTTTTTTTTTAGACGTTAGGCCATGTGGGGGAATCAAATGCAGGGCTGTGTGTGTCGCAGTAGCTTACCAAGCCTTCTGTCTAGGTGACCTGACTCTCACTCTGTCAGGTTGGATACGCTGGATCATCATGGTCACACACTTCCTCTTCTCTCTTCTTTTCCACTCTCTCTCTCTTTTCTCTCTCCTCTCTTTTCCATAAACAACGAAACGATCGCTTATAAAAGAGGAAACAAATTGAGTGAAAAATATATTTTAAAAGGAGAGTTTTTAAAGAGAGTAAAAGCTCTGACGACGGCCAACCGGCGTAAATAAACAAAGCGACTAGAGCAGTCTGCAGGTTTTTATTTCTCTTTTCAAAGAGAGGGTTAGAGAAGAGAGGAGGAGATAGGGTTAGAGAAGAGAGGAGGAGAGAGGGTTAGAAAAGAGAGGAGGAGAGAGGGTTAGAGAAGAGAGGAGGAGAGAGAGGGTTAGAGAAGAGGGAGGAGAGAGGGTTAGAGAAGAGAGGAGGAGAGAGAGGGTTAGAGAAGAGGGAGGAGAGAGGGTTAGAGAAGAGAGGAGGAGAGAGAGGGTTAGAGAAGAGAGGAGGAGAGAGAGGGTTAGAGAAGAGAGGAGGAGAGAGGGTTAGAGAAGAGAGGAGGAGAGAGAGGGTTAGAGAAGAGAGGAGGAGAGAGGGTTAGAGAAGAGGGAGGAGAGAGGGTTAGAGAAGAGAGGAGGAGAGAGAGGGTTAGAGAAGAGAGGAGGAGAGAGAGGGTTAGAGAAGAGAGGAGGAGAGAGGGTTAGAGAAGAGGGAGGAGAGAGGGTTAGAGAAGAGGGGAGGAGAGAGGGTTAGAGAAGAGAGGAGGATAGAAGGTTAGAGAAGAGAGGAGGAGAGAGGGTTAGAGAAGAGAGGAGGAGAGAGAGGGTTAGAGAAGAGAGGAGGAGAGAGAGGGTTAGAGAAGAGAGGAGGAGAGAGAGGGTTTGAGAAGAGAGGAGGAGATAGGGTTAGAGAAGAGAGGAGGAGAGAGAGGGTTAGAGAAGAGAGGAGGAGAGAGAGGGTTAGAGAAGAGAGGAGGAGAGAGGCTTAGAGAAGAGAGGAGGAGAGAGAGGCTTAGAGAAGAGGGAGGAGAGAGGGTTAGAGAAGAGAGGAGGAGAGCGGGTTAGATAAGAGAGGGTTAGAGAAGAGAGGAGGGGAAGAGAGGAGGAGTTAGAGAAGAGGGAGGAGAGAGGGTTAGAGAAGAGAGGAGAGAGTGTTAGAGAAGAGAGGAGGAGAGAGGGTTAGAGAAGAGAGGAGGAGAGAGGGTTAGAGAAGAGAGGAGGAGAGAGTGTTAGAGAAGAGAGGAGGAGAGAGGGTTAGAGAAGAGAGGAGGAGAGAGAGGGTTAGAGAAGAGAGGAGGAGAGAGAGGGTTAGAGAAGAGAGGAGGAGAGAGGGTTAGAGAAGAGAGGAGGAGAGAGAGAGGGTTAGAGAAGAGAGGAGGAGAGAGGGTTAGAGAAGAGAGGAGGAGAGAGAGGGTTAGAGAAGAGAGGAGGAGAGAGGGTTAGAGAAGAGAGGAGGAGAGAGGGTTAGAGAAGAGAGGAGGAGAGAGGGTTAGAGAAGAGAGGAGGAGAGAGGGTTAGAGAAGAGATGAGGAGGGAGGGTTAGAGAAGAGAGGAGGAGAGAGAGGGTTAGAGAAGAGAGGAGGAGAGAGAGGGTTAGAGAAGAGAGGAGGAGAGAGGGTTAGAGAAGAGAGGGGGAGAGAGAGGGTTAGAGAAGAGAGGAGGAGAGAGGGTTAGAGAAGAGAGGAGGAGAGAGGGTTAGAGAAGAGAGGAGGAGAGAGGGTTAGAGAAGAGATGAGGAGGGAGGGTTAGAGAAGAGAGGAGGAGAGAGAGGGTTAGAGAAGAGAGGAGGAGAGAGGGTTAGAGAAGAGAGGAGGAGAGAGAGGGTTAGAGAAGAGAGGAGGAGAGAGTAACTGAGTTAGTGAGTGAGTGCACTACGGTTTGACAGAGCAAACTGTCTTGGAGAGAGTCTGTATTACAGTGAGTGATTGAGCCAGGGTTTGACAGAGCAAACTGTCTGGGAGTGAGTGTGTATTACAGTGAGCCTTTGTATATGTGCTGGAGCCAGAGTGTGTGTGAGTGTGTGTGTGTGTGTGTGTGTGTGTGTGTGGGGGAGGGTTGCTACGGGGTGTGTGAGATCTTGACATGCTGAGGCATGGCTTTAGTCCTCATTCAGTCTCAGCTCAGTATGAGTGTGTGTGTGTGAGCCTGTGTGAGGACGGCGTTAGCGTGTGTGTTTAGTGTGTAGGTATGTAACCAGAGCTGAAGGCGTGTGAATGGAGAGGGGAATGAGCCTGAGGAAAAGACTCTCCTTCAAGAGGGTCTGGCACTTCAACAAGGTGAGTCTGACATAACTTAACTACACTACAGAGAGAGAGGCTACTGCTAACTACACTACAGAGAGAGAGAAGGGCTACCGCTAACTACACTACAGAGAGAGAAGGGCTACCGCTAACTACACTACAGAGAGAGAGGCTACTGCTAACTACACTACAGAGAGAGAGGCTACTGCTAACTACACTACAGAGAGAGAAGGGCTACTGCTAACTACACTACAGAGAGAGAGGCTACTGCTAACTACACTACAGAGAGAGAGGCTACTGCTAACTACACTACAGAGAGAGGGGCTACTGCTAACTACACTACAGAGAGAGAGGGGCTACTGCTAACTACACTACAGAGAGAGAGGCTACTGCTAACTACACTACAGAGAGAGAGGCTACTGCTAACTACACTACAGAGAGAGAGGCTACTGCTAACTACACTACAGAGAGAGAGGCTACTGCTAACTACACTACAGAGAGAGAGGCTACTGCTAACTACACTACAGAGAGAGGGGCTACTGCTAACTACACTACAGAGAGAGAGGGGCTACTGCTAACTACACTACAGAGAGAGAGGCTACTGCTAACTACACTACAGAGAGAGGGGCTACTACTAACTACACTACAGAGAGAGAGGGGCTACTACTAACTACACTACAGAGAGAGAGGGGCTACTGCTAACTACACTACACTACAGAGAGAGAGGGGCTACCGCTAACTACACTACAGAGAGAGAGGGGCTACTGCTAACTACACTACAGAGAGAGAGGGGCTACCGCTAACTACACTACAGAGAGAGAGGCTACTGCTAACTACACTACACTACAGAGAGAGAGAGGGGAGCAGACAGCTAAAGTGGAACTGTTTGTTATCTCAGTTCTTGTGAAACTGAGATAAAGCCAGTCACTGGCGGCTTGGTCTGTGTCTGTGTCTGTGTCTGTGTCTGTGTCTGTGTCTGTGTGTCTGTGTGTCTGTGTGTGTGTGTGTGTGTGTGTGTGTGTGTGTGTGTGTGTGTACTGTGTGTCTTCAGATCATATCAGAATGTCTCTTTCCTCATCTGTCCGGCTGTGTTATTTTTGGGTGGTGAGACTCAAACAGGGAATGTATCTGTGTGTACAGTAATGAGCTTGCTGGCTAAATGCTAACTACTACACCTTAAAGAGAACCATTAGCACATTCTAATTGATGACATCACAAAGTGCTGCAGATTCAAACCTTTTCCTTAAAATTCTAATTGATGACATCACAAAGTGCTGCAGATTCAAATATTTTCCTTAAAATTCTAATCGATGACATCACAAAGTGCTGCAGATTCAAACCGTTTCCTTAACATTCTAATTGATGACATCACACAGGGCTGCTGATTTAAACATCCTACTGAACATTCTAATTGATGACATCACAAAGTGCTGCAGATTTAAACGTCCTACTGAACATTCTAATTGATGACATCACAAAGTGCTGCAGATTTAAACGTCCTACTGAACATTCTAATTGATGACATCACAAAGGGCTGCTGATGTAAACGTCCTACTGAACATTCTAATTGATGACATCACAAAGGGCTGCTGATGTAAACATCCTACTGAACATTGTAATTCATAGCTGTGTTAAAAACAGTAGAATAACTGTCAGAAAGTCCCTCCTAAACTCAACTAGACGACTTTCTGCCCATTTAGAGTCCTGTGGTTCGGTTTCTGGGAGAGGATTGTGCAGAGCCATAAGACTGCTGAACAGTTAATCAAGTGGCTACCCTGACTATTTGCATTGTACAGTCGTGGTCAAAGGTTTTGAGAATGACACAAATACTAATTTTCACAAAGTCTGCTGCCTCAGTGTTGATGATGGCAATTTGCATATACTCCAGAAGGTCATGAAGAGTGATCAGAGGAATTGCAATTAATTGCAAAGTCCCTCTTTGCCATGAAAATTAACTTAATCCCCAAAAAACATTTTCACTGCATTTCAGCCCTGCCACAAAAGGACCAGCTGTCATCATGTCAGTGATTCTCTCGTTAACACAGGTGAGAGTGTTGACGAGGACAAGGCTGGAGATCACTCTGTCATGCTGATTGAGTTAGAATAACAGACTGGAAGCTTTAAAAGGAGGGTGGTGCTTGAAATCATTGTTCTTTTTCTGTTAACCATGGTTACCTGCAAGGAAACACGTGCCGTCATCATTGCTTTGCACAAAAAGGGCTTCACAGGCAAGGATATTGCTGCTAGTAAGATTGCACCTAAATCAACCATTTATCGGATCATCAAGAACTTCAAGGGGAGAGGTTCAATTGTTGTGAAGAAGGCGTCAGGGCGCCCAAGAAAGTCCAGCAAGCGCCAGGACCGTCTCCTAAAGTTGATTCAGCTGGGGGATCGGGGCACCACCAGTGCAGAGCTTGCTCAGGAATGGCAGCAGGCAGGTGTGAGTGCATCTGCACGCACAGTGAGGCAAAGACTTTTGGAGGATGGCCTGGTGTCAAGAAGGGCAGCGAGGAAGCCACTTCTCTCCAGGAAAAACATCAGTGACAGACTGATATTCTGCAAAAGGTACAGGGATTGGACTGCTGAGGACTGGGGTAAAGTCATTTTTCTCTGATGAATCCCCTTTACAATTGTTTGGGGCTTCCGGAAAAAAAGCTTGTCCAGAGAATACAAGGTGAGCGCTACCATCAGTCCTGTGTCATGCCAACAGTAAAGCATCCTGAGAACATTCATGTGTGGGGTTGCTTCTCAGCCAAGGGAGTGGGCTCACTCACAAGTTTGCCTAAGAACACAGCCATGAATAAAGAATGGTACCAACACATCCTCAGAGAGCAACTTCTCCCAACCATCCAAGAACAGTTTAGTGACGACCGATGCCTTTTCCAGCATGATGGAGCACCTTGCCATAAGGCAAAAGTGATAACTAAGTGGCTCGGGAACAAAACATCGAAATATTGGGTCCATGGCCAGGAAACTCCCCAGACCTTAATCCCATTGAGAACTTGTGGTCGATCCTCAAGAGGCAGGTGGACAAACAAAAACCCACAAATTCTGACAAACTCCAAGCATTGATTATGCAAGAATGGGCTGCCATCAGTCAGGATGTGGCCCAGAAGTTAATTGACAGCATGCCAGGGCGGATTGCAGAGGTCTTGAAAAAGAAGGGTCAACACTGCAAATATTGACTCTTTGCATAAACTTAATGTAATTGTCAATAAAAGCCTTTGACACTTATGGAATGCTTGTAATTATACTTCAGTATACCATAGTAACATCTGACAAAAATATCTCATAACACTGAAGCAGCGAACTTTGTGAAGACCAATACTTGTGTCATTCTCAAAACTTTTGACCACGACTGTATGTTGTTATTGTTGATCACTGTGTTGAAGATATAGTACATACTGGAAGACTTAGAGCTGATCACTGTGTTGAAGATATAGTATCTACTGGAAGACTTAGAGCTGATCACTGTGTTGAAGATATATTATCTACTGGAAGACTTAGAGCTGAAAGTCTCCTGGAAGGTTAGCTAAAACTTAGAGCTGAAAGTCTCCTGGAAGGTTAGCTAAAACTTAGAGCTGAATGTCTCCTGGAAGGTCAGCTAAGACTTAGAGCTGAAAGTATCCTGGAAGGTTAGCTAAGACGTAGAGCTGAACGTCTCCTGGAAGGTTAGCTAAGACTTAGAGCTGAAAGTCTCCTGGAAGGTTAGCTAAGACTTAGAGCTGAAAGTCTCCTGGAAGGTTAGCTAAGACTTAGAGCTGAAAGTCTCCTGGAAGGTTAGCTAAGACTTAGAGCTGAAAGTCTCCTGGAAGGTTAGCTAAGACTTAGAGCTGAACGTCTCCTGGAAGGTTAGCTAAGACGTAGAGCTGAACGTCTCCTGGAAGGTTAGCTAAGACTTAGAGCTGAAAGTCTCCTGGAAGGTTAGCTAAGACTTAGAGCTGAAAGTATCCTGGAAGGTTAGCTAAGACGTAGAGCTGAACGTCTCCTGGATGGTTAGCTAAGACTTAGAGCTGAAAATCTCCTGGAAGGTTAGCTAAGACTTAGAGCTGAAAGTCTCCTGGAAGGTTAGCTAAGACTTAGCGCTGAACGTCTCCTGGAAGGTTAGCTAAGACTTAGAGCTGAAAGTATCCTGGAAGGTTAGCTAAGACGTAGAGCTGAAAGTCTCCTGGAAGGTTAGCTAAGACTTAGAGCTGAAAGTCTCCTGGAAGGTTAGCTAAGACTTAGAGCTGAACGTCTCCTGGAAGGTTAGCTAAGACTTAGAGCTGAAAGTCTCCTGGAAGGTTAGCTAAGACGTAGAGCTGAACGTCTCCTGGAAGGTTAGCTAAGACTTAGAGCTGAAAGTCTCCTGGAAGGTTAGCTAAGACTTAGAGCTGAAAATCTCCTGGAAGGTTAGCTAAGACTTAGAGCTGAAAGTCTCCTGGAAGGTTAGCTAAGACGTAGAGCTGAAAGTCTCCTGGAAGGTTAGCTAAGAAGTAGAGCTAGTTCTAAGAGTTTCCGTGTAGGCTGTGGAAGTCTGGCTTGTCAATGGCAGCTGCATTTAACCTCACATTCAAATGTAAACATTGACTGTTAGCTCAATGGCTCAATACTTCACATGCTGGGAGGTGTGTGTGTGTGGTGTGTACGTGTGCGCCAAATCAAATCAAAGCTTATTGGTTGCGTTCACAGTTTATCAGGTGTTATGGCGGGTGCAGTGAAATGCTGTTACTGGCTCCTGCAGTAGAATGTCAATCAAGTACGCAAATAATCAAACATTTAAAAACAACAAGAAATGTCAGTTTCATTTGATTGGTGGGTAAATGGCATGTCTGTGTGTTTAGGTGTGTGTATAGGTGTGTGTTTAGGTGTCTGTATAGATTTGTGTAGGTGTGTCTGTGTGTTTAGGTGTGTGTGTTTTTGCGTGTAGGTGTTTGTGTGTTTAGGTTTGTGTGTGGTCTTCTTTTGAGCCAAGTTCCTGGTTATTACACACACACACACACACACACACACACACACAGACACAGACACACACACAGACACACACACACACACACACACGCACACACAGACACACACACAGACACACACACAGACACACACGCACACACACACACACACGCACACACACATCCGCAGGCACACACACAGACACAGACACACACACACACACACACACACACACACACGCACACACACATCCGCAGGCACACACGCAGACACACACACACACACACCCACACACATTCCTTACCAAAGGTGGCAGTTACAGTAGAGAGATTGAAA
>NW_028162837.1:22500-42500 GCF_964263955.1 Coregonus lavaretus
GTTCTGGCCTGTGTGATATTCTACAGTTGGACCTAACAGGAAACATGTTCTGGCCTGTGTGATATTCTACAGTTGGGGCCTAACAGGAAACATGTTCTGGCCTAACAGGAAACATGTTCTGGCCTGTGTGATATTCTACAGTTGGACCTAACAGGAAACATGTTCTGGCCTGTGTGATATTCTACAGTTGGACCTAACAGGAAACATGTTCTGGCCTGTGTGATATTCTACAGTTGGGGCCTAACAGGAAACATGTTCTGGCCTAACAGGAAACATGTTCTGGCCTGTGTGATATTCTACAGTTGGACCTAACAGGAAACATGTTGTGGCCTAACAGGAAACATGTTGTGGCCTGTGTGGTATTCTACAGTTGGGGCCTAACAGGAAACATGTTCTGGCCTAACAGGAAACATGTTGTGGCCTGTGTGATATTCTACAGTTGGACCTAACAGGAAACATGTTCTGGCCTGTGTGATATTCTACAGTTGGACCTAACAGGAAACATGTTCTGGCCTGTGCGGTATTCTACAGTTGGACCTAACAGGAAACATGTTCTGGCCTGTGGGATATTCTACAGTTGGACCTAACAGGAAACATGTTCTGGCCTGTGGGATATTCTACAGTTGGACCTAACAGGAAACATGTTCTGGCCTGTGTGGTATTCTACAGTTGGACCTAACAGGAAACATGTTCTGGCCTGTGTGGTATTCTACAGTTGGACCTAACAGGAAACATGTTCTGGCCTGTGTGATATTCTACAGTTGGACCTAACAGGAAACATGTTCTGGCCTGTGGGATATTCTACAGTTGGGGCCTAACAGGAAACATGTTCTGGCCTGTGTGATATTCTACAGTTGGACCTAACAGGAAACATGTTCTGGCCTGTGGGATATTCTACAGTTGGACCTAACAGGAAACATGTTCTGGCCTGTGTGGTATTCTACAGTTGGGGGCCTAACAGGAAACATGTTCTGGCCTGTGGGGTATTCTACAGTTGGGGCCTAACAGGAAACATGTTCTGGCCTAACAGGAAACATGTTCTGGCCTAACAGGAAACATGTTCTGGCCTGTGTGATATTCTACAGTTGGGGCCTAACAGGAAACATGTTCTGGCCTAACAGGAAACATGTTCTGGCCTGTGGGATATTCTACAGTTGGGGCCTAACAGGAAACATGTTGTGGCCTGTGTGGTATTCTACAGTTGGGGCCTAACAGGAAACATGTTCTGGCCTAACAGGAAACATGTTCTGGCCTGTGGGATATTCTACACTTGGGGCCTAACAGGAAACATGTTGTGGCCTGTGGGATATTCTACAGTTGGACCTAACAGGAAACATGTTCTGGCCTGTGTGATATTCTACAGTTGGGGCCTAACAGGAAACATGTTCTGGCCTGTGGGATATTCTACAGTTGGGGCCTAACAGGAAACATGTTCTGGCCTAACAGGAAACATGTTCTGGCCTGTGTGGTATTCTACGGTTGGGGCCTAACAGGAAACATGTTGTGGGAGTTGGTCATTCCCTATATATAGTCCTATGGGCCCTTGTCAAAAGTGGTACACTATATAGGGTGCCATTGGAGACGTGACCTCATACAAACTATTCAAGTAGCCATCCAACTAGCCTGTGTTATACAGTGAGCATGTCATTAGTTTACAGCTTGTCATTAAAGGACTATCTTGTGGGGGTTTAATTTCATTAGTCCATTGTTGATACAGTCCCAAAATGTTTCGCACGTCAGCAATCAAGTTTTCAAGATGTGTGACTTTTCGAAATACAGAAATCTGGCCCGTTATTATTCATTTTGATGCAAAAACGCAGAATCGTGCAAAAACGCATCATACTGGCCATATTTATGTGTTTTGAAAGTTACATATCTTGAAAACTTGATTGCTGACATTCCAAAAAAAAAAATGTTGGGGACTCAGCTATCAACAATGGACGAATGAAACAAATACCCAAATATAGTTTTGTAGTGGAGTTTTTCCTTTTAAGCGAATCCCCATGTAAAACTGGTCCTGTCCTTGACAGAACAACATATCGAGGATAGGAGTGCTGTGGGTGGCTGTGTGGAGTCCAGGTGATCACTAGATTAGCTACCTTTACAGGTGTGGGTTTGGGCCTATGTATATTTGTTCATACTTGTGTGTGTTTTTGCCATATGCCATCCAGCTGTCTGGAGGTGAGGAGAGGAGAGGGGAAAGTGGAACAGAAGGAGGTGGAGAGAGAGAGAGGAAGGTTAGAGGTGGAGAGAGGAGAGGAAGGTCAGAGGTGGAGAGAGAGAGGAAGGTTAGAGGTGGAGAGAGAGAGAGGAAGGTTCGAGGTGGAGAGAGGAGAGGAAGGTTAGAGGTGGAGAGAGAGAGGAAGGTTAGAGGTGGAGAGAGAGAGGAAGGTTAGAGGTGGAGAGAGAGAGGAAGGTTAGAGGTGGAGAGAGGAGAGGAAGGTTAGAGGTGGAGAGAGAGAGGAAGGTTAGAGGTGGAGAGAGAGAGGAAGGTTAGAGGTGGAGAGAGGAGAGGAAGGTTAGAGGTGGAGAGAGAGGAGAGGAAGGTGGAGAGAGAGAGGAAGGTTAGAGGTGGAGAGAGGAGAGGAAGGTTAGAAGTGGAGAGAGGAGAGGAAGGTTAGAGGAGGAGAGGAAGGTTAGAGGTGGAGAGAGGAGAGGAAGGTTAGAGGTGGAGAGAGGAGAGGAAGGTTAGAGGTGGAGAGAGGAGAGGAAGGTTAGAGGTGGAGAGAGAGGAGAGGAAGGTTAAAGGTGGAGTTAGAGGAGAGGAAGGTTAGAGGTGGAGAGAGGAGAGGAAGGTTAGAGGTGGAGAGAGGAGAGGAAGGTTAGAAGTGGAGAGAGGAGAGGAAGGTTAGAGGAGGAGAGGAAGGTTAGAGGTGGAGAGAGGAGAGGAAGGTTAGAGGTGGAGAGAGGAGAGGAAGGTTAGAGGTGGAGAGAGAGAGGAAGGTTAGAGGTGGAGAGAGAGAGAGGAAGGTTAGAGGTGGAGAGAGAGAGAGGAAGGTGGAGAGAGAGAGAGGAAGGTTAGAGGTGGAGAGAGGAGAGGAAGGTTAGAGGTGGAGAGAGAGGAGAGGAAGGTTAGAGGTGGAGAGAGGAAGGTTAGAGGTGGAGAGAGGAGAGGAAGGTTAGAGGTGGAGAGAGGAGAGGAAGGTTAGAGGTGGAGAGAGGAGAGGAAGGTTAGAGGTGGAGAGAGGAGAGGAAGGTTAGAAGTGGAGAGAGGAGAGGAAGGTTAGAGGAGGAGAGGAAGGTTAGAGGTGGAGAGAGGAGAGGAAGGTTAGAGGTGGAGAGAGGAGAGGAAGGTTAGAGGTGGAGAGAGGAGAGGAAGGTTCGAGGTGGAGAGAGGAGAGGAAGGTTCGAGGTGGAGAGAGGAGAGGAAGGTTCGAGGTGGAGAGAGGAGAGGAAGGTTAGAGGTGGAGAGAGAGGAGAGGAAGGTTAGAGGTGGAGAGAGGAAGGTTAGAGGTGGAGAGAGGAGAGGAAGGTTAGAGGTGGAGAGAGGAGATGAAGGTTAGAGGTGGAGAGAGGAGAGGAAGGTTAGAGGGAGAGAGAGGAGGTTAGAGGTGGAGAGAGAGGAGAGGAAGGTTAGAGGTGGAGAGAGGAGAGGAAGGTTAGAGGTGGAGAGAGGAGAGGAAGGTTAGAGGTGGAGAGAGGAGAGGAAGGTTAGAGGTGGAGAGAGGAGAGGAAGGAATGAAGAGAGAGGGGGAGGAGGTTAGAGGGGAAGAGATGAGAACCCCAAAGATTCCATATGGTGTATGAGGAATGGTTCCATCTGCCAGAAGAACACCACTGGAATTAGAGGGGAGGGGAGGGGAGGGGAGGGGAGGGGAGGGGAGAGGAGGGGAGAGAGGGAGAGAGGGAGAGAGGAGAGAGAGAGAGAGAGAGAGAGAGAGAGAGAGAGAGAGAGAGAGAGAGAGAGAGAGAGAGAGAGAGAGAGAGAGAGAGAGAGATAAAAGACTGAGGGTGAGACAGAGAAAGGGGTAGGAGAGAGAGAGAAAGTGAGGGAAGAAGACACATGGAAGGAGAGAGAAGGGAGAGGGGGACAAACCACTTGAACCACAGATGAAGGTCTGGAAATGATCAGACTGGAAGGAAGAGGGGGTGTGGGGTGGACACACATATATGCAAACCACATATGAGCATGCAAGCCATCTATACGCAAAGCATACTCAAACACACACACACATACAAGTGTGGGGACCCATACGTCTGTGCGTGTGCAACAAGATCTCACGGTCTGACTGCAGTATTTGACGTTTGCCCATAAATGTCACGTTTTGACTGTTAAAAGTTGACACATGAATTGTGAATGTTTAAGGGAAGGGTTTAAGGTTTAGGATGGGGTTGAAACAAAACCAAAATAGAAGGAGTGCCTTGCACTGGGATTGAACCCGCCGTCCTCGGAGCCAGAGCTCGCAACTTACGCCCCAGCCACCATCCCCGGCCGTCCACAACGCCCCAGCCACCATCCCCGGCCGTCCACAACGCCCCTTCCACCATCCCCGGCCGTCCACAACGCCCCATCCACCATCCCCGGCCGTCCACAACGCCCCTTCCACCATCCCCGGCCGTCCACAACGCCCCATCCACCATCCCCGGCCGTCCACAACGCCCCTTCCACCATGCCCGGCCGTCCACAACGCCCCATCCACCATCCCCGGCCGTCCACAACGCCCCCAGCCACCATCCCCGGCCGTCCACAACGCCCCCAGCCACCATCCCCGGCCGTCCACAACGCCCCCAGCAAGCCGCGAGCCTACGTGATGGTTATAGCGCTCACCGTTGCCGCTAGTGGCCGGTATCGAAGGCATCGCCCGACGTCCTGGGGATCTGGACGAACGTCGAATACTGCATTGCTGGTGATAACCTGGCTGGTGTGTGTGTGTGTGTGTTGGAAGTGATTCTCTTTGTTCTCTGGTTCTCTCTGTGGTTAAAACCACAACACATAAATACACTTCCTCTACACACACACACACACACACACAACCTGATTCGTTCAGCTCTCATAACATAAGTCGTGTCAATGATGTCACCACTGAGGGAGGGAGGGAGGTGAAAGAGGTGTATTGGGGGGGGTGTGGTGATTAGTTACTGAATGTGTGTTGACTTCAGATGGGTGTGTTGGGGGAGGTGTGTGTGTGTGTTGTGGGAGGTGTGTGTGTTGGGGGAGGTGTGTGTGTTGGGGGAGGTGTGTGTGTTGAGGGAGGTGTGTGTGTTGGGGAGGTGTGTGTGTTGGGGAGGTGTGTTGGGGGAGGTGTGTGTGTTGGGGGAGGTGTGTGTGTTGGGGGAGGTGTGTGTGTTGGGGGAGGTGTGTGTGTTGAGGGAGGTGTGTGTGTTGAGGGAGGTGTGTGTGTTGGGGGAGGTGTGTGTGTTGAGGGAGGTGTGCGTGTTGAGGGAGGTGTGCGTGTTGAGGGAGGTGTGCGTGTTGAGGGAGGTGTGCGTGTTGGGGGAGGTGTGCGTGTTGAGGGAGGTGTGTGTGTTGGGGGAGGTGTGCGTGTTGAGGGAGGTGTGCGTGTTGAGGGAGGTGTGCGTGTTGAGGGAGGTGTGCGTGTTGAGGGAGGTGTGCGTGTTGAGGGAGGTGTGCGTGTTGAGGGAGGTGTGCGTGTTGGGGGAGGTGTGCGTGTTGAGGGAGGTGTGCGTGTTGGGGGAGGTGTGCGTGTTGAGGGAGGTGTGCGTGTTGAGGGAGGTGTGCGTGTTGAGGGAGGTGTGCGTGTTGAGGGAGGTGTGCGTGTTGAGGGAGGTGTGCGTGTCATATAGTTTGTGGGATTTTATTTGCATTTTACTCATTAACAGCCGGAGTGGAGACAGAACGTTGCAATGTTTTGCATGAAATGTGAAGGGAGAGAGAGAGAGCATCCATGTGTCCCAGCATTGTGTGTGTGTGTGTGTGTGTGTGTGTGTGTGTGTGTGTGTGCTGTGAAAGTATGCTGTTAACTCCTCAGCTACCTGTGTTCTGGGTAGATGTTGTGTGTGTTTGCAGACTCAGCTTGAGGTGGATCACACTTTCTCACAAACCAACCGTATTTTTCCACCAGATCTCTCCGGCTGTTTTTATAGTTAACTAGTAAACATCTCAGGCAGGAGTAGGACAGAGATTTATAGATTCTAGCTGACAACTCCCTCTCTCCCCCACTAAATCTCCTCCCCTCTCTCATCTCTCCTCTCTCCTCCACAAAATCTCCTCCCCTCTCCCCTCTCTCCTCTCTCTTCTCTCCCTCCCCTCTCCCCTCTCTCCTCTCTCCCGCTCTCCCCTCCCCTCTCCCCTCTCTCCTCTCTCCTCTCTCCCTCTCTCCCCTCCCCTCTCTCCCTCTCTCCCTCCCCTCTCTCCTCTCTCCCGCTCTCCCCTCCCCTCTCCCCTCTCTCCTCTCCCCTCTCTCTTCTCTCCCTCCCCTCTCCCCTCTCTCCTCTCTCCCTCTCTCCTCTCTCCTCTCTCCCGCTCTCCCCTCCCCTCTCTCCTCTCTCCCCTCTCCCCTCTCTCCCCTCCCCTCTCCCCTCTCTCCTCTCTCCTCTCTCCCGCTCTCCCCTCCCCTCTCTCCTCTCTCCCCTCTCCCCTCTCTCCCCTCCCCTCTCCCCTCTCTCCTCTCTCCTCTCTCCCGCTCTCCCCTCCCCTCTCTCCTCTCTCCCCTCTCCCCTCTCTCCCCTCCCCTCTCTCCTCTCTCCTCTATCCGTTGGTTCTCATAGTGGTTAAAGTCATTCAGGTTGTATAGATGAGTCACTGATCTGATCTAATCCTACTGCATGTCTAAACACACACACACACACACAAACACACGCACGCACAAACACACGCACGCACAAACACACGCACGCACAAACACACGCACGCACAAAAACACGCACGCACAAACACACGCACGCACAAACACGCACGCACAAACACACGCACGCACAAACACACGCACGCACAAACACACGCACGCACAAACACACGCACGCACAAACTCACAGACTTGTCCTGCATTTTCAGGACTTTTTGGGGAGTAAAAATGTATTCCCATTCAAAATCATTTTTAACCTAACCCCTAACCTTCAACCTAAACTTAACCCTAACCTTAAGCCTTAAGCCTACAATAGCATTTGAACAAACTCAGAACATTACAAAAGTCCAGACTAAATCTTTCTTGTCCCCTGTAGCTCAGTTGGTAGAGCATGGCGCTAGGGTTGTGGGTTCGTTTCCCACTGGGGGCCAGTATGAAAATGTATGCACTCACTAACTGTAAGTCGCTCTGGATAAGAGCGTCTGCTAAATGACTAAAATGTAAATGTACGGGGAGAGGTGTATTTCACTATGTCAAGGTCTAGGGATGGTGTTCACAGTCACACACACACACACACACACACACACACACACACACACACACACACACACACACACACACGTCTCCCATTGAAGCTCTTCCTTGTAGAGCAGGATAGGTCAGTTTACAGTAGTTCACCTATTTTCCTCACACACCCACACCTTTACTAATCTCTCTCTACCAACTGACACCACCCACACCTTTACTAATCTCACTCTACCAACTGACACCACCCACACCTTTACTAATCTCTCTCTACCAACTGACACCACCCACACCTTTACTAATCTCTCTCTACCAACTGACACCACCCACACCTTTACTAATCTCTCTCTACCAACTGACACCACCCACACCTTTACTAATCTCTACCAACTGACACCACCCACACCTTTACTAATATCTCTCTACCAACTGACACCACCTACACCTTTACTAATCTCTACCAACTGACACCACCCACACCTTTACTAATATCTCTCTACCAACTGACACCACCCACACCTTTACTAATATCTCTCTACCAACTGACACCACCCACACCTTTACTAATCTCTACCAACTGAAACCACCCACACCTTTACTAATCTCTCTCTACCAACTGACACCACCCACACCTTTACTAATCTCTCTCTACCAACTGACACCACCCACACCTTTACTAATCTCTCTCTACCAACTGACACCACCCACACCTTTACTAATCTCTCTCTACCAACTGACACCCACCCACACCTTTACTAATCTCTCTCTACCAACTGACACCACCCACACCTTTACTAATCTCTCTCTACCAACTGACACCCACCCACACCTTTACTAATCTCTCTCTACCAACTGACACCCACCCACACCTTTACTAATCTCTCTCTACCAACTGACACCACCCACACCTTTACTAATCTCTCTCTACCAACTGACGCCACCCACACCTTTACTAATCTCTACCAACTGACACCCACCCACACCTTTACTAATCTCTACCAACTGACACCACCCACACCTTTACTAATCTCTACCAACTGACACCCACCCACACCTTTACTAATCTCTCTCTACCAACTGACACCCACCCACACCTTTACTAATGTCTACCAACTGACACCACCCACACCTTTACTAATCTCTACCAACTGACACCCACCAACACCTTTACTAATCTCTACCAACTGACACCCACCCACACCTTTACTAATCTCTCTACCAATTGACACCACCCACACCTTTACTAATCTCTCTCTACCAACTGACACCACCCACACCTTTACTAATCTATACCAACTGACACCACCCACACCTTTACTAATCTATACCAACTGACACCACCCACACCTTTACTAATCTCTCTCTACCAACTGACACCACCCACACCTTTACTAATCTCTCTCTACCAACTGACACCACCCACACCTTTACTAATCTATACCAACTGACACCCACCCACACCTTTACTAATCTCTCTCTACCAACTGACACCACCCACACCTTTACTAATCTCTCTCTACCAACTGACACCACCCACACCTTTACTAATCTCTCTCTACCAACTGACACCACCCACACCTTTACTAATCTCTACCAACTGACACCACCCACACCTTTACTAATCTATACCAACTGACACCACCCACACCTTTACTAATCTCTCTCTACCAACTGACACCACCCACACCTTTACTAATCTCTCTCTACCAACTGACACCCACCCACACCTTTACTAATCTCTCTCTACCAACTGACACCACCCACACCTTTACTAATCTATACCAACTGACACCCACCCACACCTTTACTAATCTCTCTCTACCAACTGACACCCACCCACACCTTTACTAATCTCTCTCTACCAACTGACACCACCCACACCTTTACTAATCTCTACCAACTGACACCACCCACACCTTTACTAATCTCTCTCTACCAACGGACACCCACCCACACCTTTACTAATCTCTCTTTACCAACTGACACCACCCACACCTTTACTAATGTCTACCAACTGACACCACCCACACCTTTACTAATCTCTACCAACTGACACCACCCACACCTTTACTAATCTCTACCAACTGACACCCACCCACACCTTTACTAATCTCTACCAACTGACACCACCCACACCTTTACTAATCTATACCAACTGACACCACCCACACCTTTACTAATCTCTCTCTACCAACTGACACCACCCACACCTTTACTAATCTCTACCAACTGACACCACCCACACCTTTACTAATCTCTACCAACTGACACCACCCACACCTTTACTAATGTCTACCAACTGACACCACCCACACCTTTACTAATCTCTACCAACTGACACCACCCACAACTTTACTAATCTCTACCAACTGACACCACCCACACCTTTACTAATCTCTCTCTACCAACTGACACCACCCACACCTTTACTAATGTCTACCAACTGACACCACCCACACCTTTACTAATCTATACCAACTGACACCCACCCACACCTTTACTAATGTCTACCAATTGACACCACCCACACCTTTACTAATCTCTACCAACTGACACCCACCCACACCTTTACTAATCTCTCTCTACCAACTGTGTGTCTGCGTGTGCAGCGCGCATGTGTGTGTCTGTCAATGTGTGTGTGTTTGTTGACGAGGTCACAGTCTTACCCATGTCTCTCTGTATTTTCTTACAGTCTGCTGTGGTCTCTGATGGAGGTGAGTACAAAACTACCACTTTATACTCTCTATTTACTCTATATCTATATCCTTATTATACTATCTATTTACTCTATATCTATGTCCTTATTATACTATCTATTTACTCTATATCCTTATTATACTATCTATTTACTCTATCTATGTCCTTATTATACTGTCTATTTACTCTATATCTATGTCCTTATTATACTATCTATTTACTCTATATCTATGTCCTTATTATACTATCTATTTACTCTATATCCTTATTATACTTTCTATTTTCTCTATATCTATGTCCTTATTATACTATCTATTTACTCTATATCTATGTCCTTATTATACTATCTATTTACTCTATATCTATGTCCTTATTATACTATCTATTTACTCTATCTATATCCTTATTATACTCTCTATTTACTCTATATCTATGTCCTTATTATACTATCTATTTACTCTATATCTATGTCCTTATTATACTATCTATTTACTCTATATCTATGTCCTTATTATACTATCTATTTACTCTATATCCTTATTAAACTATCTATTTACTCTATATCTATATCCTTATTATACTATCTATTTACTCTATATCTATATCCTTATTATACTGTCTATTTACTCTATATCCTTATTATACTATCTATTTACTCTATATCTATATCCTTATTATACTATCTATTTACTCTATATCTATATCCTTATTATACTGTCTATTTACTCTATATCTATGTCCTTATTATACTATCTATTTACTCTATATCTATGTCCTTATTATACTATCTATTTACTCTATATCTATATCCTTATTATACTATCTATTTACTCTATATCTATGTCCTTATTATACTGTCTATTTACTCTATATCTATGTCCTTATTATACTATCTATTTACTCTATATCTATGTCCTTATTATACTATCTATTTACTCTATATCTATATCCTTATTATACTATCTATTTACTCTATATCTATGTCCTTATTATACTATCTATTTACTCTATATCTATATCCTTATTATACTATCTATTTACTCTATATCTATGTCCTTATTATAGTGTCTATTTACTCTATATCTATGTCCTTATTATACTTTCTATTTTCTCTATATCTATATTATACTATCTATTTACTCTATATCTATGTCCTTATTATACTATCTATTTACTCTATAATTATACTATCTATTTACTCTATATCTATATCCTTATTATACTATCTATTTACTCTATATCTATGTCCTTATTATACTATCTATTAACTCTATATCCTTATTATACTATCTATTTACTCTATATCTATGTCCTTATTATACTGTCTATTTACTCTATATCTATGTCCTTATTATACTATCTATTTACTCTATATATATGTCCTTATTATACTATCTATTTACTCTATATCTATGTCCTTATTATACTATCTATTTACTCTATATCTATATCCTTATTATACTATCTATTTACTCTATATCTATGTCCTTATTATACTATCTATTTACTCTATATCTATATCCTTATTATACTATCTATTTACTCTATATCTATGTCCTTATTATACTATCTATTAACTCTATATCCTTATTATACTATCTATTTACTCTATATCTATGTCCTTATTATACTGTCTATTTACTCTATATCTATGTCCTTATTATGCTATCTATTTACTCTATATATGTCCTTATTATACTATCTATTTACTCTATATCTATGTCCTTATTATACTATCTATTTACTCTATATCTATGTCCTTATTATACTATCTATTTACTCTATATCTATGTCCTTATTATAGTGTCTATTTACTCTATATCTATGTCCTTATTATACTATCTATTTACTCTATATCCTTATTATACTTTCTATTTTCTCTATATCTATGTCCTTATTATACTATCTATTTACTCTATATCTATGTCCTTATTATACTATCTATTTACTCTATATCTATGTCCTTATTATACTATCTATTTACTCTATCTATATCCTTATTATACTCTCTATTTACTCTATATCTATGTCCTTATTATACTATCTATTTACTCTATATCTATGTCCTTATTATACTATCTATTTACTCTATATCTATGTCCTTATTATACTATCTATTTACTCTATATCCTTATTAAACTATCTATTTACTCTATATCTATATCCTTATTATACTATCTATTTACTCTATATCTATATCCTTATTATACTGTCTATTTACTCTATATCCTTATTATACTATCTATTTACTCTATATCTATATCCTTATTATACTATCTATTTACTCTATATCTATATCCTTATTATACTGTCTATTTACTCTATATCTATGTCCTTATTATACTATATATTTACTCTATATCCTTATTATACTGTCTATTTACTCTATATCTATGTCCTTATTATACTATCTATTTACTTTATATCTATATCCTTATTATACTATCTATTTACTCTATATCTATATCCTTATTATACTATCTATTTACTCTATATCTATGTCCTTATTATACTATCTATTTACTCTATATCTATGTCCTTATTATACTATCTATTTACTCTATATCTATGTCCTTATTATACTATCTATTTACTCTATATCTATGTCCTTATTATACTATCTATTTACTCTATTTACATTTACATTTAAGTCATTTAGCAGACGCTCTTATCCAGAGCGACTTACAGTTAGTGAGTGCATACATTTTCATACTGGCCCCCCGTGGGAAACGAACCCACAACCCTGGCGTTGCAAGCGCCATGCTCTACCAATTGAGCTACAGGGGACCCTCTATATCTATGTCCTTATTATACTATCTATTTACTCTATATCTATGTCCTTATTATACTATCTATTTACTCTATATCTATGTCCTTATTATACTATCTATTTACTCTATATCTATATCCTTATTATACTATCTATTTACTCTATATCTATGTCCTTATTATACTATCTATTTACTCTATATCCTTATTATACTATCTATTTACTCTATATCTATGTCCTTATTATACTGTCTATTTACTCTATATCTATGTCCTTATTATACTATCTATTTACTCTATATCTATGTCCTTATTATACTATCTATTTACTCTATATCTATGTCCTTATTATACTATCTATTTACTCTATATCTTTATCCTTATTATACTATCTATTTACTCTATATCTATGTCCTTATTATACTATCTATTTACTCTATATCTATATCCTTATTATACTATCTATTTACTCTATATCTATGTCCTTATTATACTATCTATTTACTCTATATCTATGTCCTTATTATACTATCTATTTACTCTATATCTATATCCTTATTATACTATCTATTTACTCTATATCTATGTCCTTATTATACTATCTATTTACTCTATATCCTTATTAAACTATCTATTTACTCTATATTTATTTCCTTATTATACACTCTATTTACTCTATATCTATGTCCTAGGTCTTCCATTTGAAGTTGTTGGCGCATGTTTTGAAGCATGTTGAGTCAAGACTGTCTTTCGTATTCATTACAATGGAGCAACAGGCTGTCTTTCGTATTCATTACAATGGAGCAACAGGCTGTCTTTCGTATTCATTACAATGGAGCAACAGGCTGTCTTTCGTATTCATTACAATGGAGCAACAGACTGTCTTTCGTATTCATTACAATGGAGCAACAGGCTGTCTTTCGTATTCATTACAATGGAGCAACAGGCTGTCTTTCGTATTCATTACAATGGAGCAACAGGCTGTCTTTCGTATTCATTACAATGGAGCAACAGACTGTCTTTCGTATTCATTACAATGGAGCAACAGACTGTCTTTCGTATTCATTACAATGGAGCAACAGGCTGTCTTTCGTATTCATTACAATGGAGCAACAGACTGTCGGTTTAGGTCACATTTAGTCCTCTCTCTCTCTCTGTGTGTCAAATAAAATGTATTGGTCACATACACGTGTTTAGCAGATGTTATTGCGGGTGTAGCGAAATGCTTGTGTGTGTGTGTGTATTTATTCTTGCTGTGCGTGCACATGTGTCGTTGGAAAGGGAGTTTAGTACACCCCCACCCCCCCCAAAAAAGATGTATGTGTCCATTTCCTCCTCATTAAAACGTCATGTTCCTGTTGTGTGTGTGTGTGTGTGTGTGTGTGTGTGTGTGTGTGCTACCTGCCATCTATGGTTCCATTCTCTTCCATAGCGTTCAATTATTCACCAGCCAAAGGCCTGTGGGTGTGACGTCTGTATCCTTTTACCCGTGAGAGGCCTGCAGGAGTGTGTGTGTGTGTGTGTGTGTGTGTGTGTGTGTGTGTGTGAGTGAGACACCCACTCTTTCAGTGAGCTGGATCATTGTCGTCAACAACCCTCCCTCTCCTTCCCTCATTCTCTCTCTCTTTCATTCTCTCTCTCCCTCTGAGTCGTTCTGTCTCTTCTTTGTGATGCGGTACAGTGGTCAGGTCTCTCTGGGGAGCCCCTCTCCCGTGTGTGTGATGGGGAGTGGAGGCGTGTGTGTGTGAGGTCAGAGGAGAAGGAGAGTAGAGCAGTCTCTCAACCGGTTTATTACCTGCAAGCTAAAGTGTTGGTCCTTCCTGCTTGGACGATCACTGGGATGTAGAAAATGCCACTTGAGGACTGACCAACTTGGTGTCAGATTACGGAGGGAACCGTCAGCAACATCCTTCATGTTTTAGTACCAGGTCTTTCCTCCTTGGTTGACTGTCTAGATGAGAACAGCTAACACTTGAGAGAATTCAGTCTGAATCGTTGTCAGACAACTACTGAGGACAACATCCTTCATGGGACTCACTGGCACGCTATGGTTCTTTCTCCTTGGGTGACTTGCTGATTTACTTAGGCCCATCGCTCCCCAGGGAGCATAGGTCATCGACGACTACTCTCCATCTGTTCTGGGCTGCCTTCTCAATCCTTGGATGACCTAGAACTGATTAAATCAGTGTTGGGTAACGTATCGGAGGGACCAGACGGCATCATTCCCAGGGACCGGTTCTGGTCCGAGGGCCAGGGGTTTGAGACACAGTGGATTAACTGTAGAGTATGGATGGAGGGAACTGGTTCCCCCTGAGAATGAGGTATCTGCCTCGTTGGCATCACACCGGCTCCTACCAGTTATACCCAGGTAAGACAGTAGTGGTACCAGCTACACCCAGGGAAGACAGTAGTGGTACCAGTTATACCCAGGGAAGACAGTAGTGGTACCAGCTACACCCAGGGAAGACAGTAGTGGTACCAGCTACAACCAGGGAAGACAGTAGTGGTACCAGCTACAACCAGGGAAGACAGTAGTGGTACCAGCTACAACCAGGGAAGACAGTAGTGGTACCAGCTACAACCAGGGAAGACAGTAGTGGTACCAGCTACAACCAGGGAAGACAGTAGTGGTACCAGTTATACCCAGGGAAGACAGTAGTGGTACCAGCTACAACCAGGGAAGACAGTAGTGGTACCAGCTATACCCAGGGAAGACAGTAGTGGTACCAGCTACACCCAGGGAAGACAGTAGTGGTACCAGTTATACCCAGACAGTAGTGGTACCAGCTATACCCAGGGAAGACAGTAGTGGTACCAGTTATACCCAGACAGTAATGGTACCAGCTATACCCAGGGAAGACAGTAGTGGTACCAGCTATACCCAGGGAAGACAGTAGTGGTACCAGTTATACCCAGGGAAGACAGTAGTGGTACCAGTTATACCCAGACAGTAGTGGTACCAGCTATACCCAGGGAAGACAGTAGTGGTACCAGCTATACCCAGGGAAGACAGTAGTGGTACCAGTTATACCCAGGGAAGACAGTAGTGGTACCAGCTATACCCAGGGAAGACAGTAGTGGTACCAGTTATACCCAGGGAAGACAGTAGTGGTACCAGTTATACCCAGGGAAGACAGTAGTGGTACCAGCTATACCCAGACAGTAGTGGTACCAGCTACACCCAGGGAAGACAGTAGTGGTACCAGCTATACCCAGACAGTAGTGGTACCAGCTACAACCAGACAGTAGTGGTACCAGCTATACCCAGGGAAGACAGTAGTGGTACCAGCTATACCCAGGGAAGACAGTAGTGGTACCAGCTACACCCAGACAGTAGTGGTACCAGCTATACCCAGACAGTAGTGGTACCAGTTATACCCAGGGAAGACAGTAGTGGTACCAGTTATACCCAGACAGTAGTGGTACCAGCTATACCCAGGGAAGACAGTAGTGGTACCAGCTATACCCAGGGAAGACAGTAGTGGTACCAGCTATACCCAGGGAAGACAGTAGTGGTACCAGCTACAACCAGGGAAGACAGTAGTGGTACCAGCTACAACCAGGGAAGACAGTAGTGGTACCAGTTATACCCAGGGAAGACAGTAGTGGTACCAGCTATACCCAGGGAAGACAGTAGTGGTACCAGCTATACCCAGGGAAGACAGTAGTGGTACCAGTTATACCCAGGGAAGACAGTAGTGGTACCAGCTATACCCAGGGAAGACAGTAGTGGTACCAGCTATACCCAGGGAAGACAGTAGTGGTACCAGCTATACCCAGGGAAGACAGTAGTGGTACCAGTTATACCCAGACAGTAGTGGTACCAGTTATACCCAGGGAAGACAGTAGTGGTACCAGCTACAACCAGGGAAGACAGTAGTGGTACCAGTTATACCCAGGGAAGACAGTAGTGGTACCAGCTACAACCAGGGAAGACAGTAGTGGTACCAGCTATACCCAGGGAAGACAGTAGTGGTACCAGTTATACCCAGGGAAGACAGTAGTGGTACCAGCTATACCCAGGGAAGACAGTAGTGGTACCAGCTATACCCAGGGAAGACAGTAGTGGTACCAGCTACAACCAGGGAAGACAGTAGTGGTACCAGTTATACCCAGGGAAGACAGTAGTGGTACCAGCTATACCCAGCTAAGACAGTAGTGGTACCAGTTATACCCAGACAGTAGTGGTACCAGCTATACCCAGGGAAGACAGTAGTGGTACCAGCTACAACCAGGGAAGACAGTAGTGGTACCAGCTATACCCAGGGAAGACAGTAGTGATACCAGTTATACCCAGGGAAGACAGTAGTGGTACCAGCTATACCCAGGGAAGACAGTAGTGATACCAGCTATACCCAGGGAAGACAGTAGTGGTACCAGCTACAACCAGGGAAGACAGTAGTGGTACCAGCTATACCCAGGGAAGACAGTAGTGATACCAGTTATACCCAGGGAAGACAGTAGTGGTACCAGCTACAACCAGGGAAGACAGTAGTGGTACCAGCTATACCCAGGGAAGACAGTAGTGGTACCAGCTACAACCAGGGAAGACAGTAGTGGTACCAGCTATACCCAGGGAAGACAGTAGTGATAAGAGTGGATCATTGGAGAGGTATGACAGCAGGGGTAAGATTGGATGACTGGAAATGACAGACAGGTTTGGGCTTTGATTACAAATACACTTGGCTTGCTATGGTTAGTTTTGTGCTGTTGTTATTCAACTTGGTTGTCATCCAGGTACAAGTACTAGGGTTGTGATTATGAATACATTCAACCTGGTTGCTCAGCTATTCTCATCTTCCTGGGTTTTGGCTCCAATCTAAATGGATGTCAGGTCGTTATGTTTTGTTGGGGAGGGACTGCTGTTCCACAGCAGGGGGTTTTCAACTCCGGTCCTTGATGCCCCAAAATATACACATTTTTGTTGTCGCCCCCCCGGACAAACTCAACTGATTCAACTCATCGAGGGCTTGATGATTAGTTGACAAGTTGAATCAGGAATGCTTGTCAACAAAAATGTGAACTGTTGGGGAAAAACTGCTCTCTAGGATTCTGGAGCTACAGGAGGGTTTATCTCTAGGAACAGGGTTGGAGATAAAACCTACAGGAGGGTATCTCTCCAGGAACAGGGTTGGAGATAAAACCTACAGGAGGGTCTCTCTCCAGGAACAGGGTTGGAGTTAAAACCTACCTACAGGAGGGAACCTCTCCAGGAACAGGGTTGGAGTGAAAACCTACAGGAGGGTATCTCTCCAGGAACAGGGTTGGAGTGAAAACCTACAGGAGGGTATCTCTCCAGGAACAGGGTTGGAGTTGAAACCTACAGGAGGGTCTCTCCAGGAACAGGGTTGGAGTTAAAACCTACAGGAGGGTATCTCCAGGAACAGGGTTGGAGTTAAAACCTACAGGAGGGTATCTCTCCAGGAACAGGGTTGGAGATAAAACCTACAGGAGGGTATCTCTCCAGGAACAGGGTTGGAGATAAAACCTACAGGAGGGTATCTCTCCAGGAACAGGGTTGGAGTTAAAACCTACAGGAGGGTATCTCTCCAGGAACAGGGTTGGAGTTAAAACCTACAGGAGGGTCTCTCCAGGAACAGGGTTGAACAGCACTGTTCCCATGACTGTAGTGTTGTTGAACTATGAAGTTGACTGGCTGTGTTATGTTACGTTATCTTGTGTAGTGTGAGAGTGTGTAGTGTGAGAGTGTGTAGTGTGAGAGAGTGTAGTGTGACCGTGTGTAGTGTGAGAGTGTGTAGTGTGAGAGTGTGTAGTGTGAGAGAGTGTAGTGTGACAGTGTGTAGTGTGACCGTGTGTAGTGTGAGAGTGTGTAGTGTGAGAGTGTGTAGTGTGACCGTGTGTAGTGTGAGAGAGTAGTGTGACCGTGTGTAGTGTGAGAGAGTGTAGTGTGACAGTGTGTAGTGTGAGAGAGTGTAGTGTGAGAGAGGATGATAGTGTGTAGTGACATTGTCACCAGCAAAGCACACACACACACACAGAGTACCAGTCCAAAGTTTGGACACACCTCCTCATTCAAGTTTTTTTTTTTACATTGTAGAATAATAGTGAAGAGATCAAAACTATGAAATAACACATATGGAATCATATAGGAACCAAAAAGTGATAAACAAATCAAAATATATTTTATATTTGAGATTCTTCAAATAGCCACCCTTTGCTATGATGACAGCTTTGCACACTCTTGGCATTCTCTCAACCAGCTTCACCTGGAATGCTTTTCTAACAGTCTTGAAGGAGTTCCCACATATGCTGAGCACTTGCTGGCTGCTTTTCCTTCACTCTGCCGTCCGACTCATCCCAAACCATCTCAATTGGGTTGAGGTCAGGAGATTGTGGAGGCCAGGTCATCTGATGCAGCACTCCATCACTCTCCTTCTTGGTAAAATAGCCCTTACACAGCCTGGAGGTGTGTGGGTCATTGTCCTGTTGAAAAACAAATTATAGTCCCACTAAGCCCAAACCAGATGGGATGGCGTAACACTGCAGAATGCTGTGGTAGCCATGCTGGTTAAGTGTGCCTTGAATTCGGAATAAATCACAGACAGTGTCACCAGAAAAGCACCCCCACACCATAACACCTCCTCCTCCATGTTTTACGGTGGGAAATACACATGCAGAGATCATCCGTTCACCCACACCTCGTCTCACAAAGACACGGCGGTTGGAACCAAAAATCTCAAATTTGGACTCCAGACCAAAGGACAAATTTCCACTGGTCTAATGTCCATTGCTCGTGTTTCTTGGCCCAAGCAAGTCTCTTCTTCTTATTGGTGTCCTTTAGTAGTGGTTTCTTTGCAGCAATTCAACCATGAAGGCCTGATTCACACGGTCCCCTCTGAACAGTTGATGTTAAGATGTGTCTGTTACTTGAACTCTGTGAAGCATTTATTTGGGCTGCAATTTCTGAGGCTGGTAACTCTAATGAACTTATCCTCTACAGCAGAGGTAACTCTGGGTCTTCCATTCCTGTGGGGGTCCTCATGAGAGCCAGTTTCATCATAGCGCTTGATGGTTTTTGCGACTGCACTTGAAGAAACTTTAAAAGTTCTTGAAATGTTCTGTATTGACTGACCTTCATGTCTTAAAGTAATGATGGACTGTCGTTTCTCTTTGCTTTTCGAGGTGTTCTTGCCATAATATGGACTTGATTGGCTCAAACGCATTAAAAAGGAAAGAAATTCCACAAATTAACTTTTAAGGCACACCTGTTAAGTTAAATGCATTCCAGGTGACTACCTCATG
>NW_028162837.1:47500-52062 GCF_964263955.1 Coregonus lavaretus
TTCTCTGAACGAGGACAGAGAGAGGGATGAGTGCGGAGGAGATAAGAAGAAAGGAATGTTCTTTTCCTGGTCACGGAACCGGAGCTTCGGGAAAGGACCCAAGAAACGGGATCTGGCTGACATCAACTACAGTGAGTGGTTCAAGAAAAGACTTGGACGTTTTTCTGAAATGTGGTCATGTGACTCTGTGTTTGGGACCTATGGAGTTAGGTGAGCGAGTGGTCTGGGAAAATGGGAATGGTTGGACGTTTTTTTGGGGGGGGTTTTAAAAAACAGTTGATGGAGTAGTAAAGACAATGTCTGAGGGACACGACGTATTCAGCAGTATGTGGACACCCCTTCAAATGAGTGGTTTCGGCTATTTCAGGTGTATCAAATCAAGCACACAGCCATGCAATCTCCACAGACAAACATTGGCAGTAGAATAGCCTTACCCGAAGAGCTCAGTGACTTTCGACGTGGCACCGTCATAGGATGCCACCTTTCAGTTTGTCAAATGTCTGCCCTGCTAGAGATGCCCCCGGTCAACTGTTAGTGCTTTTATTGTGAAGTTGGAAACGTCCACGAGCAACAACGGCTCAGCCGCGAAGTGGTAGGCCACACAAGCTCACAGAACGGGACTTCCGAGTGCTGAAGCACGTAGCGCGCAACACTCACTAATGAGTTCCAAACTGCCTCTGGAAGCAACATCAGCACAATAACTGTTCGTCGGGAGCGTCATGAAATGGGTTTTCATGGCTGAGCAGCCGCACACAAGCCTAAGATCACCATGCGCAATTCCAAGTGTCGGCTGGAGTGGTGTAAAGCTCGCCGCCATTGCACTCTGGAGCAGTGGAAACGCGTTCTCTGGAGTGATGAATCACGCTTCACCATGTGGCAGTCCGACAGACTAATCTGGGTTTGGCGGATGCCAGGAGAACGCTACCTGCCCCAATGCATAGTGCCAACTGTAAAGTTTGGTGGAGGAGGAATAATGGTGTGGGGCTGTTTTTCATGGTTCGGGCTAGGCCCCTTAGTTCCAGTAAAGGGAAATCTTAACACTACAGCATACAATTACATTCTAGACGATTCTGTGCTTCCAACTTTGTGGCAACAGTTTGGGGAAGGCCCTTTCCTGTTTCAGCATGACAATGCCCCCGTGCACAAAGCGAGGTCCATACAGAAATGGTTTGTTGAGATCGGTGTGGAAGAACTTGACTGGCCTGCACAGAGTCCTGACCTCAACCCCATCGAATACCTTTGGGATGAATTGGAATGCCGACTGCGAGCCAGCCTAATCGCCCAACATCAGTGCCCGACCTTACTAATGCTCTTGTGGCTGAATGGAAGCAAGTCCCCGCAGTAATGTTCCAACATCTAGTGGAAAGCCTTCCCAGAAGAGTGGAGGCTGTTATAGCAGCAAAGGGGGGAACAACTCCATATTAAAGGCCATGATTTTGGAACAAGATGTTCGACAAGCAGGTGTCCACATACTTTTGGTCATAAAGTGTAGTGTTCATAAACTTTGCATCTTCTCTTAAAGTAGGTGCAAATTTAGACGTATTTACATATATCCTTGATCTACAGTGCTTTCAGAAAGTATTCACACCCCTTGACTTTTTGGGATCAAAATCGATTAAATTTTTTTTTTTTTTTTTTTTTTGATCCACACAAAATACTTTGTAATGTCAAAGTGGAAGAAAATAATCTTAATTTTTTAAAAGATGAATGAAAAATAAAAACAAATATATCTTGATTAGATAAGTTTCCAACCCCCTGTGTCAATACATGTTAGAATCACATTTGGCAGCGATTACAGCTGCGAGTCTCTCTGGGTAATTCTCTCTAAGAGCTTTGCACACCTGGATTGGACAATATTAGCCCATTATTAGTATTTAAATTCTTCAAGCTCTGTCAAGTTGGTTGTTCGTCATTGCTAGACCGACATTTTCAAGTCTTGCCATAGATTTTCAAGTAGATTTAAGTAAACACTGTAACTAGGCAACTCAGGAACATTCAATGTCGTCTTGGTAACCAACTTACGTTATTGTCCTGTTGAAAGGTGAATTTGTCTCCCGGTGTTGGAAAGCAGACTGAAAGCAGGTTTTCTTCTAGGATTCTGCCTCTGCTCAGCTCTATTCTGTATCTTTTTATCCTAAAAAACTCCTTAGTCCTTGCCGATGACAAGCATACCCATAACATGATGCAGCCACGACCATGCTTGAAAATACGAATAGTGGTTCTCAGTGATGTGTTGTGTTGGATCATAACGCTTTGTATTACTTTAGTGCCTTGTTGCAAACAAGGATGCACGTTTCTGTACAGAGTTCCTTCTTTTTCACTCTGTCATTTAGGTTAGTACTGTGGAGTAACTACGATGTTGTTGACACATCCCCCGTTTTCTCCTATCACAGCCATTAGCTGTTAATCTGTAATTGTTTTAAAGTCACCATTGGCCTCATGGTGAAATCCCTGAGGGGTTTCCTTCCTCTCCGGCAACTGAGTTAGGAAGGACGCCTGTATCTTTGTAGTGACTGGGTGTATTGACACACCATCCAAAGTGTAATGAATAACATTACCATGCTCAAAGGGATATTCAATGTCTGATTTTTTATTTTTACCCATCTAACAATAGGTGCCCTTCTTTGCGAGGCATTGGAAAACCTCCATGGTCTTTGTGGTTGAATCTGTGCTTGAAATTCACTACTCGACTGAGGGACCTTACAGATAATTGTATGTGTGGGGTACAGAGATGAGGTAGTCATTCAAAAATAATGTTAAACACTATTATTGCACACAGTGAGTCCATGCAACTTATTATGTGACTTGTTAAGCACATTTTTACTCCTGAGTGTATTTAGGCTTGCCATAACAAAGGGGTTGAATATTTATTGACTCAAGACATTTCAGCTTTTCATTTTTTTTTAATTAATTAGCAAACATTTCTAAAAAAACGTAATTCCACGTGGAGTATTGTGTGTAGGCCAGTAACAATAAATCTCAACTGAATCCATTTGAAATTCAGGCTGTAACGAAACAAAATGTGGAGAAAAAAAAAAGGTCAAGGGGTGTGGATCCTTCCTGAAGGCCCCCTGTAGGCTGAACAGTGTTAGAACTTGGAACCTTCTGACATACTGAGGGTTTGTTTTACAGTTGTCTTTTTTCCAACTGTGTTTTGGCAGCTTTCGGTAACGTTGGTGAAATGATGTGTGTGTGTGTGTTTTCCTGGTAGACTTCTCGGGCAGTAACGGGCGTCGGGCATCACAAGGCTCTCTGTCATCCGGAAACAGCCTGGAACTGGGAATGTCCGGATCTGGGAAGAACGAGGTCAGTATACGCACCTGCAGTAACGTGTGTGTGTGTGTGTGTCTTGGTGTGTGTGTGTGTCTTGGTGTGTGTGTGTGTGTGTCTTGGTGTGTGTGTGTGTCTTGGTGTGTGTGTGTGTCTTGGTGTGTGTGTGTGTGTGTGTGTGTCTTGGTGTGTGTGTGTGTGTCTTGGTGTGTGTGTGTGTCTTGGTGTGTGTGTGTGTGTGTGTGTGTGTGTGTCTTGGTGTGTGTGTGTGTGTGTGTGTGTCTTGGTGTGTGTGTGTGTCTTGGTGTGTGTCTTGGTGTGTGTGTGTGTGTGTGTGTGTGTCTTGGTGTGTGTGTGTGTGTCTTGGTGTGTGTGTGTGTGTGTCTTGGTGTGTGTGTGTGTGTCTTGGTGTGTGTGTGTGTGTGTCTTGGTGTGTGTGTCTTGGTGTGTGTGTGTGTGTCTTGGTGTGTGTGTGTCTTGGTGTGTGTGTCTTGGTGTGTGTGTCTTGGTGTGTGTGTCTTGGTGTGTGTGTCTTGGTGTGTGTGTGTGTGTCTTGGTGTGTGTGTGTGTGTCTTGGTGTGTGTGTGTGTGTCTTGGTGTGTGTGTCTTGGTGTGTGTGTCTTGGTGTGTGTGTCTTGGTGTGTGTGTGTGTGTCTTGGTGTGTGTGTGTGTGTCTTGGTGTGTGTGTCTTGGTGTGTGTGTCTTGGTGTGTGTGTCTTGGTGTGTGTGTGTGTGTGTCTTGGTGTGTGTGTCTTGGTGTGTGTGTCTTGGTGTGTGTGTGTGTGTCTTGGTGTGTGTGTCTTGGTGTGTGTGTCTTGGTGTGTGTGTGTGTCTTGATGTGTGTGTGTGTGTCTTGGTGTGTGTGTGTGTGTGTGTCTTGGTGTGTGTGTGTGTGTCTTGGTGTGTGTGTGTGTGTGTCTTGGTGTGTGTGTGGGGCATGGTGTGTGTGTGGGGCATGGATCAGGGAAGAATGAGGGTCAACATTCCCATGTCTGAATATCCCCACGTTCTTACTCAGTGACCTAAAGAAATAAATATTAACCTGTCTGCTTCTCTCTCTCTCTCTCTCTCTCTCAATTCAATTCAATTCAATTTAAGGGCTTTATTGGCATGGGAAACGTGTGTTAACATTGCCAAAGCAAGTGAAGTAGATAGTAAACAAAAGTGAAATAAACAATAAATATTTAACAGTAAACATTACACTCAGAAGTTCCAAAAGAATAAAGACATTTCAAATGTCATATTATGTATATATACAGTGTTGTAACAATGTTTCTCTGTCTCTCTTTCTC
>NW_028162836.1:0-60092 GCF_964263955.1 Coregonus lavaretus
ATAGATACATTATAAGCACCGTAGCTCATATAGATACATTATAAGCACCGTAGCTCATATAGATACTTAATAAGCACTGTAGCTCATATAGATACATTATAAGCACCGTAGCTCATATAGATACTTAATAAGCACCGTAGCTCATATAGATACATTATAAGCACCGTAGCTCATATAGATACTTAATAAGCACCGTAGCTCATATAGATACATTATAAGCACCATAGCTCATATAGATACTTAATAAGCACCGTAGCTCATATAGATACTTAATAAGCACCGTAGCTCATATAGATACATTATAAGCACCGTAGCTCATATAGCTACTTAATAAGCACCGTAGCTCATATAGATACTTAATAAGCACCGTAGCTCATATAGATACATTATAAGCACCGTAGCTCATATAGCTACTTAATAAGCACCATAGCTCATATAGATACTTAATAAGCACCGTAGCTCATATAGATACTTAATAAGCACCGTAGCTCATATAGATACTTTATAAGCACCATAGCTCATATAGATACATTATAAGCACCGTAGCTCATATAGATACATTATAAGCACCGTAGCTCATATAGATACTTAATAAGCACCGTAGCTCATATAGATACATTATAAGCACCGTAGCTCATATAGATACATTATAAGCACCGTAGCTCATATAGATACTTAATAAGCACCGTAGCTCATATAGATACTTAATAAGCACCATAGCTCATATAGATACTTAATAAGCACCGTAGCTCATATAGATACATTATAAGCACCGTAGCTCATATAGATACTTAATAAGCACCGTAGCTCATATAGATACTTAATAAGCACCGTAGCTCATATAGATACTTAATAAGCACCGTAGCTCATATAGATACTTAATAAGCACCGTAGCTCATATAGATACATTATAAGCACCGTAGCTCATATAGATACTTAATAAGCACCGTAGCTCATATAGATACATTATAAGCACCGTAGCTCATATAGATACATTATAAGCACCGTAGCTCATATAGATACTTAATAAGCACCGTAGCTCATATAGATACTTAATAAGCACCGTAGCTCATATAGATACTTAATAAGCACCGTAGCTCATATAGATACTTAATAAGCACCGTAGCTCATATAGATACATTATAAGCACCGTAGCTCATATAGATACATTATAAGCACCGTAGCTCATATAGATACTTAATAAGCACCGTAGCTCATATAGATACTTAATAAGCACCGTAGCTCATATAGATACATTATAAGCACCGTAGCTCATATAGATACTTAATAAGCACCGTAGCTCATATAGATACATTATAAGCACCGTAGCTCATATAGATACTTAATAAGCACCGTAGCTCATATAGATACTTAATAAGCACCGTAGCTCATATAGATACATTATAAGCACCGTAGCTCATATAGCTACTTAATAAGCACCGTAGCTCATATAGATACATTATAAGCACCGTAGCTCATATAGATACTTAATAAGCACCGTAGCTCATATAGATACATTATAAGCACCATAGCTCATATAGATACTTAATAAGCACCGTAGCTCATATAGATACTTAATAAGCACCGTAGCTCATATAGATACATTATAAGCACCGTAGCTCATATAGCTACTTAATAAGCACCGTAGCTCATATAGATACTTAATAAGCACCGTAGCTCATATAGATACATTATAAGCACCGTAGCTCATATAGCTACTTAATAAGCACCGTAGCTCATATAGATAATTAATAAGCACCGTAGCTCGTATAGATACATTATAAGCACCGTAGCTCATATAGATACTTAATAAGCACCGTAGCTCATATAGATACTTAATAAGCACCGTAGCTCATATAGATACATTATAAGCACCGTAGCTCATATAGATACTTAATAAGCACCGTAGCTCATATAGATACATTATAAGCACCATAGCTCATATAGATACTTAATAAGCACCGTAGCTCATATAGATACTTAATAAGCACCGTAGCTCATATAGATACATTATAAGCACCGTAGCTCATATAGCTACTTAATAAGCACCGTAGCTCATATAGATACTTAATAAGCACTGTAGCTCATATAGATACTTAATAAGCACCGTAGCTCATATAGATACTTAATAAGCACCGTAGCTCATATAGATACTTAATAAGCACCGTAGCTCATATAGATACTTAATAAGCACCGTAGCTCATATAGATACATTATAAGCACCGTAGCTCATATAGATACTTAATAAGCACCGTAGCTCATATAGATACATTATAAGCACTGTAGCTCATATAGATACATTATAAGCACCGTAGCTCATATAGATACTTAATAAGCACCGTAGCTCATATAGATACTTAATAAGCACCGTAGCTCATATAGATACTTAATAAGCACCGTAGCTCATATAGATACTTTATAAGCACCGTAGCTCATATAGATACATTATAAGCACCGTAGCTCATATAGATACTTAATAAGCACCGTAGCTCATATAGATACATTATAAGCACCGTAGCTCATATAGATACATTATAAGCACCGTAGCTCATATAGATACTTAATAAGCACCGTAGCTCATATAGATACATTATAAGCACCGTAGCTCATATAGATACATTATAAGCACCGTAGCTCATATAGATACTTAATAAGCACCGTAGCTCATATAGATACATTATAAGCACCGTAGCTCATATAGATACTTAATAAGCACCATAGCTCATATAGATACATTATAAGCACCGTAGCTCATATAGATACTTAATAAGCACCGTAGCTCATATAGATACATTATAAGCACCGTAGCTCATATAGATACTTAATAAGCACCGTAGCTCATACAGCTACTTAATAAGCACCGTAGCTCATATAGATACTTAATAAGCACCGTAGCTCATATAGCTACTTAATAAGCACCGTAGCTCATATAGATACTTAATAAGCACCGTAGCTCATATAGATACTTAATAAGCACCGTAGCTCATATAGATACTTAATAAGCACCGTAGCTCATATAGATACTTAATAAGCACCGTAGCTCATATAGATACTTTATAAGCACCGTAGCTCATATAGATACTTAATAAGCACCGTAGCTCATATAGATACATTATAAGCACCGTAGCTCATATAGATACTTAATAAGCACCGTAGCTCATATAGATACTTAATAAGCACCGTAGCTCATATAGATACATTATAAGCACCGTAGCTCATATAGATACATTATAAGCACCGTAGCTCATATAGATACTTAATAAGCACCGTAGCTCATATAGATACATTATAAGCACCGTAGCTCATATAGATACTTAATAAGCACAGTATCTCATATAGATACATTATAAGCACCATAGCTCATATAGATACTTAATATGCACCGTAGCTCATATAGATACTTAATAAGCACCGTAGCTCATATAGATACTTAATAAGCACCGTAGCTCATATAGATACTTTATAAGCACCGTAGCTCATATAGATACTTAATAAGCACCGTAGCTCATATAGATACATTATAAGCACCGTAGCTCATATAGATACTTAATAAGCACCGTAGCTCATATAGATACTTAATAAGCACCGTAGCTCATATAGATACATTATAAGCACTGTAGCTCATATAGATACATTATAAGCACCGTAGCTCATATAGATACTTAATAAGCACCGTAGCTCATATAGATACATTATAAGCACCGTAGCTCATATAGATACTTAATAAGCACAGTATCTCATATAGATACATTATAAGCACCATAGCTCATATAGATACTTAATAAGCACCGTAGCTCATATAGATACTTAATAAGCACCGTAGCTCATATAGATACTTAATAAGCACCGTAGCTCATATAGATACATTATAAGCACCGTAGCTCATATAGATACTTAATAAGCACCGTAGCTCATATAGATACTTAATAAGCACCGTAGCTCATATAGATACTTAATAAGCACCGTAGCTCATATAGATACTTAATAAGAACCGTAGCTCATATAGATACATTATAAGCACCGTAGCTCATATAGATACATTATAAGCACCGTAGCTCATATAGATACTTAATAAGCACCGTAGCTCATATAGATACATTATAAGCACCGTAGCTCATATAGATACTTAATAAGCACCGTAGCTCATATAGATACATTATAAGCACCGTAGCTCATATAGATACATTATAAGCACCGTAGCTCATATAGATACTTAATAAGCACCGTAGCTCATATAGATACATTATAAGCACCGTAGCTCATATAGATACGTAATAAGCACCGTAGCTCATATAGATACTTAATAAGCACCGTAGCTCATATAGATACTTAATAAGCACCGTAGCTCATATAGATACATTATAAGCACCGTAGCTCATATAGATACATTATAAGCACCGTAGCTCATATAGATACTTAATAAGCACCGTAGCTCATATAGATACATTATAAGCACCGTAGCTCATATAGATACTTAATAAGCACCGTAGCTCATATAGATACTTAATAAGCACCGTAGCTCATATAGATACTTAATAAGCACCGTAGCTCATATAGATACTTAATAAGCACCGTAGCTCATATAGATACATTATAAGCACCGTAGCTCATATAGATACTTAATAAGCACCGTAGCTCATATAGATACATTATAAGCACCGTAGCTCATATAGATACATTATAAGCACCGTAGCTCATATAGATACATTATAAGCACCGTAGCTCATATAGATACTTAATAAGCACCGTAGCTCATATAGATACATTATAAGCACCGTAGCTCATATAGATACTTAATAAGCACCGTAGCTCATATAGATACTTAATAAGCACCGTAGCTCATATAGATACTTAATAAGCACCGTAGCTCATATAGATATATTATAAGCACCGTAGCTCATATAGATACATTATAAGCACCGTAGCTCATATAGATACTTAATAAGCACCGTAGCTCATATAGATACTTAATAAGCACCGTAGCTCATATAGATACATTATAAGCACCGTAGCTCATATAGCTACTTAATAAGCACCGTAGCTCATATAGATACTTAATAAGCACTGTAGCTCATATAGATACTTAATAAGCACCGTAGCTCATATAGGTACTTAATAAGCACCGTAGCTCATATAGATACTTAATAAGCACCGTAGCTCATATAGATACATTATAAGCACCGTAGCTCATATAGATACATTATAAGCACCGTAGCTCATATAGATACTTAATAAGCACCGTAGCTCATATAGATACATTATAAGCACCGTAGCTCATATAGATACTTAATAAGCACCGTAGCTCATATAGATACTTAATAAGCACCGTAGCTCATATAGATACATTATAAGCACCGTAGCTCATATAGATACTTAATAAGCACCGTAGCTCATATATATACATTATAAGCACCGTAGCTCATATAGATACATTATAAGCACCGTAGCTCATATATATACTTAATAAGCACCGTAGCTCATATAGATACATTATAAGCACCGTAGCTCAAATAGATACATTATAAGCACCGTAGCTCATATAGATACTTAATAAGCACCGTAGCTCATATAGATACTTAATAAGCACCGTAGCTCATATAGCTACTTAATAAGCACCGTAGCTCATACAGCTACTTAATAAGCACCGTAGCTCATATAGATACTTAATAAGCACCGTAGCTCATATAGATACTTAATAAGCACCGTAGCTCATATAGCTACTTAATAAGCACCGTAGCTCATACAGCTACTTAATAAGCACCGTAGCTCATATAGGTACTTAATAAGCACCGTAGCTCATATAGATACATTATAAGCACCGTAGCTCATATAGATACATTATAAGCACGGTTGCTCATATAGATACTTAATAAGCACCGTAGCTCATATAGATATATTATAAGCACCGTAGCTCATATAGATACATTATAAGCACCGTAGCTCATATAGATACTTAATAAGCACCGTAGCTCATATAGATACTTAATAAGCACCGTAGCTCATATAGCTACTTAATAAGCACCGTAGCTCATATAGATACTTAATAAGCACCGTAGCTCATATAGATACTTAATAAGCACCGTAGCTCATATAGATACTTAATAAGCACCGTAGCTCATATAGATATATTATAAGCACCGTAGCTCATATAGATACATTATAAGCACCGTAGCTCATATAGATACTTAATAAGCACCGTAGCTCATATAGATACTTAATAAGCACCGTAGCTCATATAGATACATTATAAGCACCGTAGCTCATATAGCTACTTAATAAGCACCGTAGCTCATATAGATACTTAATAAGCACTGTAGCTCATATAGATACTTAATAAGCACCGTAGCTCATATAGGTACTTAATAAGCACCGTAGCTCATATAGATACTTAATAAGCACCGTAGCTCATATAGATACATTATAAGCACCGTAGCTCATATAGATACATTATAAGCACCGTAGCTCATATAGATACTTAATAAGCACCGTAGCTCATATAGATACATTATAAGCACCGTAGCTCATATAGATACTTAATAAGCACCGTAGCTCATATAGATACTTAATAAGCACCGTAGCTCATATAGATACATTATAAGCACCGTAGCTCATATAGATACTTAATAAGCACCGTAGCTCATATATATACATTATAAGCACCGTAGCTCATATAGATACATTATAAGCACCGTAGCTCATATATATACTTAATAAGCACCGTAGCTCATATAGATACATTATAAGCACCGTAGCTCAAATAGATACATTATAAGCACCGTAGCTCATATAGATACTTAATAAGCACCGTAGCTCATATAGATACTTAATAAGCACCGTAGCTCATATAGCTACTTAATAAGCACCGTAGCTCATACAGCTACTTAATAAGCACCGTAGCTCATATAGATACTTAATAAGCACCGTAGCTCATATAGATACTTAATAAGCACCGTAGCTCATATAGCTACTTAATAAGCACCGTAGCTCATACAGCTACTTAATAAGCACCGTAGCTCATATAGGTACTTAATAAGCACCGTAGCTCATATAGATACATTATAAGCACCGTAGCTCATATAGATACATTATAAGCACGGTTGCTCATATAGATACTTAATAAGCACCGTAGCTCATATAGATATATTATAAGCACCGTAGCTCATATAGATACATTATAAGCACCGTAGCTCATATAGATACTTAATAAGCACCGTAGCTCATATAGATACTTAATAAGCACCGTAGCTCATATAGCTACTTAATAAGCACCGTAGCTCATATAGATACTTAATAAGCACCGTAGCTCATATAGCTACTTAATAAGCACCGTAGCTCATATAGATACTTAATAAGCACCGTAGCTCATATAGCTACTTAATAAGCACCGTAGCTCATATAGATACTTAATAAGCACCGTAGCTCATATAGATACATTATAAGCACCGTAGCTCATATAGATACATTATAAGCACCGTAGCTCATATAGATACTTAATAAGCACCGTAGCTCATATAGATACATTATAAGCACCGTAGCTCATATAGATACTTAATAAGCACCGTAGCTCATATAGATACTTAATAAGCACCGTAGCTCATATAGATACATTATAAGCACCGTAGCTCATATAGATACTTAATAAGCACCGTAGCTCATATATATACATTATAAGCACCGTAGCTCATATAGATACATTATAAGCACCGTAGCTCATATAGATACTTAATAAGCACCGTAGCTCATATAGATACATTATAAGCACCGTAGCTCAAATAGATACATTATAAGCACCGTAGCTCATATAGATACTTAATAAGCACCGTAGCTCATATAGATACTTAATAAGCACCGTAGCTCATATAGCTACTTAATAAGCACCGTAGCTCATACAGCTACTTAATAAGCACCGTAGCTCATATAGATACTTAATAAGCACCGTAGCTCATATAGATACTTAATAAGCACCGTAGCTCATATAGCTACTTAATAAGCACCGTAGCTCATACAGCTACTTAATAAGCACCGTAGCTCATATAAGATACTTAATAAGCACCGTAGCTCATATAGCTACTTAATAAGCACCGTAGCTCATATAGATACATTATAAGCACCGTAGCTCATACAGCTATTTAATAAGCACCGTAGCTCATATAGATACTTAATAGAGCACCGTAGCTCATACAGCTACTTAATAAGCACTCTAGCTCATATAGATACTTAATAAGCACCGTAGCTCATATAGCTACTTAATAAGCACCGTAGCTCATATAGATACATTATAAGCACCATAGCTCATATAGATACATTATAAGCACCGTAGCTCATATAGATACATTATAAGCACCATAGCTCATATAGATACATTATAAGCACGTAGCTCATATAGATACATTATAAGCACCGTAGCTCATATAGATAATTAATAAGCACCGTAGCTCATATAGATACTTAATAAGCACCGTAGCTCATACAGCTACTTAATAAGCACCGTAGCTCATATAGATACTTAATAAGCACGTAGCTCATATAGATACTTAATAAGCACCGTAGCTCATATAGATACTTAATAAGCACCGTAGCTCATATAGATACTTAATAAGCACCGTAGCTCATTATAGATACCATTATAAGCACCGTAGCTCATATAGATACTTAATAAGCACCGTAGCTCATATAGATACTTAATAAGCACCGTAGCTCATATAGATACTTAATAAGCACCGTAGCTCATATAGATACTTAATAAGCACCGTAGCTCATATAGATACTTAATAAGCACCGTAGCTCATATAGATACTTAATAAGCACCGTAGCTCATATAGATACATTATAAGCACCGTAGCTCATATAGATATTTAATAAGCACCGTAGCTCATATAGATACTTAATAAGCACCGTAGCTCATACAGCTACTTAATAAGCACCGTAGCTCATATAGATACTTAATAAGCACCGTAGCTCATATAGATACTTAATAAGCACCGTAGCTCATATAGATACTTAATAAGCACCGTAGCTCATACAGATACTTAATAAGCACCGTAGCTCATATAGATACATTATAAGCACCGTAGCTCATATAGATACTTAATAAGCACCGTAGCTCATATAGATACTTAATAAGCACCGTAGCTCATATAGATACTTTATAAGCACCGTAGCTCATATAGATACATTATAAGCACCGTAGCTCATATAGATACTTTATAAGCACCGGAGCTCATATAGATACTTAATAAGCACCGTAGCTCATACAGCTACTTAATAAGCACCGTAGCTCATACAGCTACTTAATAAGCACCGTAGCTCATATAGATACTTAATAAGCACCGTAGCTCATACAGCTACTTAATAAGCACCGTAGCTCATATAGATACTTAATAAGCACCGTAGCTCATATAGATACTTAATAAGCACCGTAGCTCATATAGATACATTATAAGCACCGTAGCTCATATAGATACATTATAAGCACCGTAGCTCATATAGATACATTATAAGCACCGTAGCTCATATAGATACTTAATAAGCACCGTAGCTCATATAGATACTTAATAAGCACCGTAGCTCATATAGATACTTAATAAGCACCGTAGCTCATATAGATACTTAATAAGCACCGTAGCTCATAAAGATACATTATAAGCACCGTAGCTCATATAGATACATTATAAGCACCGTAGCTCATATAGATACTTAATAAGCACCGTAGCTCATATAGATACTTAATAAGCACCATAGCTCATATAGCTACTTAATAAGCACCGTAGCTCATATAGATACTTTATAAGCACCGTAGCTCATATAGATACTTAATAAGCACCGTAGCTCATACAGCTACTTAATAAGCACCGTAGCTCATACAGCTACTTAATAAGCACCGTAGCTCATACAGCTACTTAATAAGCACCGTAGCTCATATAGATACTTAATAAGCACCGTAGCTCATATAGATACATTATAAGCACCGTAGCTCATATAGATACTTAATAAGCACAGTATCTCATATAGATACATTATAAGTACCATAGCTCATATAGATACTTAATATGCACCGTAGCTCATATAGATACTTAATAAGCACCGTAGCTCATATAGATACTTAATAAGCACCGTAGCTCATATAGATACTTTATAAGCACCGTAGCTCATATAGATACTTAATAAGCACCGTAGCTCATATAGATACATTATAAGCACCGTAGCTCATATAGATACTTAATAAGCACCGTAGCTCATATAGATACTTAATAAGCACCGTAGCTCATATAGATACATTATAAGCACCGTAGCTCATATAGATACATTATAAGCACCGTAGCTCATATAGATACTTAATAAGCACCGTAGCTCATATAGATACATTATAAGCACCGTAGCTCATATAGATACATTATAAGCACCGTAGCTCATATAGATACTTAATAAGCACCGTAGCTCATATAGATACTTAATAAGCACCGTAGCTCATATAGATACTTAATAAGCACCGTAGCTCATATAGATACTTAATAAGAACCGTAGCTCATATAGATACATTATAAGCACCGTAGCTCATATAGATACATTATAAGCACCGTAGCTCATATAGATACTTAATAAGCACCGTAGCTCATATAGATACATTATAAGCACCGTAGCTCATATAGATACTTAATAAGCACCGTAGCTCATATAGATACATTATAAGCACCGTAGCTCATATAGATACATTATAAGCACCGTAGCTCATATAGATACTTAATATGCACCGTAGCTCATATAGATACATTATAAGCACCGTAGCTCATATAGATACTTAATAAGCACCGTAGCTCATATAGATACTTAATAAGCACCGTAGCTCATATAGATACTTAATAAGCACCGTAGCTCATATAGATACATTATAAGCACCGTAGCTCATATAGATACATTATAAGCACCGTAGCTCATATAGATACTTAATAAGCACCGTAGCTCATATAGATACATTATAAGCACCGTAGCTCATATAGATACTTAATAAGCGCCGTAGCTCATATAGATACATTATAAGCACCGTAGCTCATATAGATACATTATAAGCACCGTAGCTCATATAGATACTTAATAAGCACCGTAGCTCATATAGATACATTATAAGCACCGTAGCTCATATAGATACTTAATAAGCACCGTAGCTCATATAGATACTTAATAAGCACCGTAGCTCATATAGATACTTAATAAGCACCGTAGCTCATATAGATACATTATAAGCACCGTAGCTCATATAGATACTTAATAAGCACCGTAGCGCATATAGATACATTATAAGCACCATAGCTCATATAGATACTTAATAAGCACCGTAGCTCATATAGATACTTAATAAGCACCGTAGCTCATATAGATACATTATAAGCACCGTAGCTCATATAGCTACTTAATAAGCACCGTAGCTCATATATATACTTAATAAGCACCGTAGCTCATATAGATACTTAATAAGCACCGTAGCTCATATAGATACTTAATAAGCACCGTAGCTCATATAGATACTTAATAAAAACCGTAGCTCATATAGATACTTAATAAGCACCGTAGCTCATATAGATACATTATAAGCACCGTAGCTCATATAGATACTTAATAAGCACCGTAGCTCATATAGATACATTATAAGCACCGTAGCTCATATAGATACATTATAAGCACCGTAGCTCATATAGATACATTATAAGCACCGTAGCTCATATAGATACTTAATAAGCACCGTAGCTCATATAGATACATTATAAGCACCGTAGCTCATATAGATACTTAATAAGCACCGTAGCTCATATAGATACTTAATAAGCACCGTAGCTCATATAGATACTTAATAAGCACCGTAGCTCATATAGATACTTAATAAGAACCGTAGCTCATATAGATACATTATAAGCACCGTAGCTCATATAGATACATTATAAGCACCGTAGCTCATATAGATACATTATAAGCACCGTAGCTCATATAGATACTTAATAAGCACCGTAGCTCATATAGATATATTATAAGCACCGTAGCTCATATAGATACATTATAAGCACCGTAGCTCATATAGATACTTAATAAGCACCGTAGCTCATATAGATACTTAATAAGCACCGTAGCTCATATAGCTACTTAATAAGCACCGTAGCTCATATAGATACTTAATAAGCACCGTAGCTCATATAGCTACTTAATAAGCACCGTAGCTCATATAGATACTTAATAAGCACCGTAGCTCATATAGGTACTTAATAAGCACCGTAGCTCATATAGATACTTAATAAGCACCGTAGCTCATATAGATACATTATAAGCACCGTAGCTCATATAGATACATTATAAGCACCGTAGCTCATATAGATACTTAATAAGCACCGTAGCTCATATAGATACATTATAAGCACCGTAGCTCATATAGATACTTAATAAGCACCGTAGCTCATATAGATACTTAATAAGCACCGTAGCTCATATAGATACATTATAAGCACCGTAGCTCATATAGATACTTAATAAGCACCGTAGCTCATATATATACATTATAAGCACCGTAGCTCATATAGATACATTATAAGCACCGTAGCTCATATAGATACATTATAAGCACCGTAGCTCATATAGATACTTAATAAGCACCGTAGCTCATATAGATACATTATAAGCACCGTAGCTCAAATAGATACATTATAAGCACCGTAGCTCATATAGATACTTAATAAGCACCGTAGCTCATATAGATACTTAATAAGCACCGTAGCTCATATAGCTACTTAATAAGCACCGTAGCTCATACAGCTACTTAATAAGCACCGTAGCTCATATAGATACTTAATAAGCACCGTAGCTCATATAGATACTTAATAAGCACCGTAGCTCATATAGATACTTAATAAGCACCGTAGCTCATATAGCTACTTAATAAGCACCGTAGCTCATACAGCTACTTAATAAGCACCTTAGCTCATATAGGTACTTAATAAGCACCGTAGCTCATATAGATACATTATAAGCACCGTAGCTCATATAGATACATTATAAGCACCGTAGCTCATATAGATACTTAATAAGCACCGTAGCTCATATAGATATATTATAAGCACCGTAGCTCATATAGATACATTATAAGCACCGTAGCTCATATAGATACTTAATAAGCACCGTAGCTCATATAGATACTTAATAAGCACCGTAGCTCATATAGCTACTTAATAAGCACCGTAGCTCATATAGATACTTAATAAGCACCGTAGCTCATATAGCTACTTAATAAGCACCGTAGCTCATATAGATACTTAATAAGCACCGTAGCTCATATAGGTACTTAATAAGCACCGTAGCTCATATAGATACTTAATAAGCACCGTAGCTCATATAGATACATTATAAGCACCGTAGCTCATATATATACATTATAAGCACCGTAGCTCATATAGATACTTAATAAGCACCGTAGCTCATATAGATACATTATAAGCACCGTAGCTCATATAGATACTTAATAAGCACCGTAGCTCATATAGATACTTAATAAGCACCGTAGCTCATATAGATACATTATAAGCACCGTAGCTCATATAGATACTTAATAAGCACCGTAGCTCATATATATACATTATAAGCACCGTAGCTCATATAGATACATTATAAGCACCGTAGCTCATATAGATACTTAATAAGCACCGTAGCTCATATAGATACATTATAAGCACCGTAGCTCAAATAGATACATTATAAGCACCGTAGCTCATATAGATACTTAATAAGCACCGTAGCTCATATAGATACTTAATAAGCACCGTAGCTCATATAGCTACTTAATAAGCACCGTAGCTCATATAGATACATTATAAGCACCGTAGCTCAAATAGATACATTATAAGCACCGTAGCTCATATAGATACTTAATAAGCACCGTAGCTCATATAGATACTTAATAAGTACCGTAGCTCATATAGCTACTTAATAAGCACCGTAGCTCATACAGCTACTTAATAAGCACCGTAGCTCATATAGATACTTAATAAGCACCGTAGCTCATATAGATACTTAATAAGCACCGTAGCTCATATAGCTACTTAATAAGCACCGTAGCTCATACAGCTACTTAATAAGCACCGTAGCTCATATAGATACTTAATAAGCACCGTAGCTCATATAGCTACTTAATAAGCACCGTAGCTCATATAGATACATTATAAGCACCGTAGCTCATACAGCTATTTAATAAGCACCGTAGCTCATATAGATACTTAATAAGCACCGTAGCTCATACAGCTACTTAATAAGCACTCTAGCTCATATAGATACTTAATAAGCACCGTAGCTCATATAGCTACTTAATAAGCACCGTAGCTCATATAGATACATTATAAGCACCATAGCTCATATAGATACATTATAAGCACCGTAGCTCATATAGATACATTATAAGCACCGTAGCTCATAGAGATACATTATAAGCACCGTAGCTCATATAGATACATTATAAGCACCGTAGCTCATATAGATAATTAATAAGCACCGTAGCTCATATAGATAATTAATAAGCACCGTAGCTCATACAGCTACTTAATAAGCACCGTAGCTCATATAGATACTTAATAAGCACCGTAGCTCATATAGATACTTAATAAGCACCGTAGCTCATATAGATACTTAATAAGCACCGTAGCTCATATAGATACTTAATAAGCACCGTAGCTCATATAGATACATTATAAGCACCGTAGCTCATATAGATACTTAATAAGCACCGTAGCTCATATAGATACTTAATAAGCACCGTAGCTCATATAGATACTTAATAAGCACCGTAGCTCATATAGATACTTAATAAGCACCGTAGCTCATATAGATACTTAATAAGCACCGTAGCTCATATAGCTACTTAATAAGCACCGTAGCTCATATAGATACATTATAAGCACCGTAGCTCATATAGATATTTAATAAGCACCGTAGCTCATATAGATACTTACCGTATTGGTCCGAATATAAGACGACCCTGATTATAAGACGACCCCCCGTTTTTCAACACAAACATTTAGAAAAACAGATTTGCAGACTAGATTTGCCGAACAAAGAACTTCATTTTATTTTAAAATAACAATATTAAAAACACAGTGAATTAAACACAAAGGCAAACTATGTACAGTATGATTCAAAATTAATATCAAGCAATAATAAAGCAACATTTTTAAATAACAGAGAAAATACAGGCCACACATTTAACTAAACTTAACAAAAATTCGCCAAACTTCTCCTCCGATGTCTCTCTATCCCTCACACACGTCCTCTGCCCCGCTGTGTTCGCTCTCGCTGTCATCGCTCCCCAGCTGCTCCGCTTCCACCGGCTCCTCCCAAAGCACGTCGTCCTCGCTGCCGTCCAATGCATTTGAGATGCAACATTTTTTAAAGCCATCGATGATGCTCTGTGAGGGAATAGCATCCCATGCATGCAGGATCCATTCACACAGTAGACGGACTGACGGCTTCTGTATTTTCCCGGTCGGTGTGAGTGCGTGGTTGCCAGACAGGAGCCACTCTGTGTATTTTTTTCGCAGGTTATCCTTGAAAGGCTTGTTCACAACTACGTCCAACACCTGTAGCTGGCTTGTCATTCCCCCTGGTATGATCACAAGATCCCCGTTCATTGCTCGCACCTGACTTTTCACGGGCTCAGTCAGATGTCCGCGGAACGCATCCAGAACGAGCATGTTCCTCCTCTTCCTCAGTCCCCCGTAGCGTGCGCCCCACACAACCTTTAGCCAGTCCACTACAAGCCCCGACTCCATCCAGCCCTTCTCCTGGGCGCGCACAATAATGCCAGCTGGCATTGGGTCCTTTGGCACAGTCTTACGCTTAAGAATGACATACGGGGGGAGTTTGCTGCCACCAGCGAGACATGTCAACATGACAGTGACGCGGCTCTTCTCGTTGCCCGTTGATTTCACCAACACAGACTTTTCTCCCTTTCTATTGACAGTCACCGATGTTGGCATGTCGAAATAAACGGGTGTCTGATCAGCATTGCCGATCTGATCCAGCGGGTAGGAGTGCTTCTTCCTCAGGTTGATAATAAAGCGCTGAAACGAAAGCAGCTTCTCTCCGAAGTCTGACGGCAGGCGTTGGGCCAAACTCGTTCTCCGTCTAAGTGACAGTCCATTACGCCGCATCATCCTACGACACCAGCCGAGGCTGGCTTTAAATCCAGTGATGTTGAGCTCTCTGGCGATTTCCAGGGCCTTAACCTGGATGACAGCTCTGGTAATGGGCATTCCCTCAACTCTTTTTTCCCTGACATATTCAAAAACCCTCCGGTCAACCTCAATGAAACGACCACTTTGAGGACCACGGAAGGATTTTCGCTGACTGTTAGCATCTTTTAGACGTTGTTTTTCTGCTCGCCATCTTCTTACATTACACTCAGTGACCCCGAATGTCTTGGCAGCTTGGCAGTTGTTAGATGACTCTGCCTTATTGACAACCATTATTTTGAAATTGGCATCATAGCTCCTCCGCTGTTGTTTATTGACCTGGCCCACTTTTGAGCCACTTGTCTCTAAATGGTCAGCCTGTCTTTCCATCTTTAAACACCGGTAACGGGCTGGTTGTTAAGGACGCCTCTTCCCTCCGTCCGGAACGAATTTTTGGCGCCATCTGTGCCCGCGAATGTGTATTGACATTTAAAGGGAGCGCCGAAGAAGAGAAACTGCGCTCTGAATACTAGACCCCGAATATAAGACGACCCGACTTTTTTGGACCTATTTCGAGGGGAAAAAAGGCCGTCTTATATTCGGACCAATACGGTAATAAGCACCGTAGCGCATACAGCTACTTAATAAGCACCGTAGCTCATATAGATACTTAATAAGCACCGTAGCTCATATAGATACTTAATAAGCACCGTAGCTCATATAGATACTTAATAAGCACCGTAGCTCATACAGATACTTAATAAGCACCGTAGCTCATATAGATACATTATAAGCACCGTAGCTCATATAGATACTTAATAAGCACCGTAGCTCATATAGATACTTAATAAGCACCGTAGCTCATATAGATACTTTATAAGCACCGTAGCTCATATAGATACATTATAAGCACCGTAGCTCATATAGATACTTTATAAGCACCGGAGCTCATATAGATACTTAATAAGCACCGTAGCTCATACAGCTACTTAATAAGCACCGTAGCTCATACAGCTACTTAATAAGCACCGTAGCTCATATAGATACTTAATAAGCACCGTAGCTCATACAGCTACTTAATAAGCACCGTAGCTCATATAGATACTTAATAAGCACCGTAGCTCATATAGATACTTAATAAGCACCGTAGCTCATATAGATACATTATAAGCACCGTAGCTCATATAGATACATTATAAGCACCGTAGCTCATATAGATACATTATAAGCACCGTAGCTCATATAGATACTTAATAAGCACCGTAGCTCATATAGATACTTAATAAGCACCGTAGCTCATATAGATACTTAATAAGCACCGTAGCTCATATAGATACTTAATAAGCACCGTAGCTCATAAAGATACATTATAAGCACCGTAGCTCATATAGATACATTATAAGCACCGTAGCTCATATAGATACTTAATAAGCACCGTAGCTCATATAGATACTTAATAAGCACCATAGCTCATATAGCTACTTAATAAGCACCGTAGCTCATATAGATACTTTATAAGCACCGTAGCTCATATAGATACTTAATAAGCACCGTAGCTCATACAGCTACTTAATAAGCACCGTAGCTCATACAGCTACTTAATAAGCACCGTAGCTCATACAGCTACTTAATAAGCACCGTAGCTCATATAGATACTTAATAAGCACCGTAGCTCATATAGATACATTATAAGCACCGTAGCTCATATAGATACTTAATAAGCACAGTATCTCATATAGATACATTATAAGCACCATAGCTCATATAGATACTTAATATGCACCGTAGCTCATATAGATATTTAATAAGCACCGTAGCTCATGTAGATACTTAATAAGCACCGTAGCTCATATAGATACTTTATAAGCACCGTAGCTCATATAGATACTTAATAAGCACCGTAGCTCATATAGATACATTATAAGCACCGTAGCTCATATAGATACTTAATAAGCACCGTAGCTCATATAGATACTTAATAAGCACCGTAGCTCATATAGATACATTATAAGCACCGTAGCTCATATAGATACATTATAAGCACCGTAGCTCATATAGATACTTAATAAGCACCGTAGCTCATATAGATACATTATAAGCACCGTAGCTCATATAGATACATTATAAGCACCGTAGCTCATATAGATACTTAATAAGCACCGTAGCTCATATAGATACTTAATAAGCACCGTAGCTCATATAGATACATTATAAGCACCGTAGCTCATATAGATACATTATAAGCACCGTAGCTCATATAGATACATTATAAGCACCGTAGCTCATATAGATACTTAATAAGCACCGTAGCTCATATAGATACATTATAAGCACCGTAGCTCATATAGATACTTAATAAGCACCGTAGCTCATATAGATACATTATAAGCACCGTAGCTCATATAGATACATTATAAGCACCGTAGCTCATATAGATACTTAATAAGCACCGTAGCTCATATAGATACATTATAAGCACCGTAGCTCATATAGATACTTAATAAGCACCGTAGCTCATATAGATACTTAATAAGCACCGTAGCTCATATAGATACTTAATAAGCACCGTAGCTCATATAGATACATTATAAGCACCGTAGCTCATATAGATACATTATAAGCACCGTAGCTCATATAGATACTTAATAAGCACCGTAGCTCATATAGATACATTACAAGCACCGTAGCTCATATAGATACTTAATAAGCACCGTAGCTCATATAGATACATTATAAGCACCGTAGCTCATATAGATACATTATAAGCACCGTAGCTCATATAGATACTTAATAAGCACCGTAGCTCATATAGATACATTATAAGCACCGTAGCTCATATAGATACTTAATAAGCACCGTAGCTCATATAGATACTTAATAAGCACCGTAGCTCATATAGATACTTAATAAGCACCGTAGCTCATATAGATACATTATAAGCACCGTAGCTCATATAGATACATTATAAGCACCGTAGCTCATATAGATACTTAATAAGCACCGTAGCTCATATAGATACTTAATAAGCACCGTAGCTCATATAGATACTTAATAAGCACCGTAGCTCATATAGCTACTTAATAAGCACCGTAGCTCATATAGATACATTATAAGCACCGTAGCTCATATAGATACTTAATAAGCACCGTAGCTCATATAGATACTTAATAAGCACCGTAGCTCATACAGCTACTTAATAAGCACCGTAGCTCATATAGATACTTAATAAGCACCGTAGCTCATATAGATACTTAATAAGCACCGTAGCTCATATAGATACTTAATAAGCACCGTAGCTCATACAGATACTTAATAAGCACCGTAGCTCATATAGATACATTATAAGCACCGTAGCTCATATAGATACTTAATAAGCACCGTAGCTCATATAGATACTTAATAAGCACCGTAGCTCATATAGATACTTTATAAGCACCGTAGCTCATATAGATACATTATAAGCACTGTAGCTCATATAGATACTGTATAAGCACCGTAGCTCATATAGATACTTAATAAGCACCGTAGCTCATACAGCTACTTAATAAGCACCGTAGCTCATACAGCTACTTAATAAGCACCGTAGCTCATATAGATACTTAATAAGCACCGTAGCTCATATAGATACTTAATAAGCACCGTAGCTCATATAGATACATTATAAGCACCGTAGCTCATATAGATACATTATAAGCACCGTAGCTCATATAGATACATTATAAGCACCGTAGCTCATATAGATACATTATAAGCACCGTAGCTCATATAGATACTTAATAAGCACCGTAGCTCATATAGATACATTATAAGCACCGTAGCTCATATAGATACTTAATAAGCACCGTAGCTCATATAGATACTTAATAAGCACCGTAGCTCATACAGCTACTTAATAAGCACCGTAGCTCATATAGATACTTAATAAGCACCGTAGCTCATATAGATACTTAATAAGCACCGTAGCTCATATAGATACTTAATAAGCACCGTAGCTCATACAGATACTTAATAAGCACCGTAGCTCATATAGATACATTATAAGCACCGTAGCTCATATAGATACTTAATAAGCACCGTAGCTCATATAGATACTTAATAAGCACCGTAGCTCATATAGATACTTTATAAGCACCGTAGCTCATATAGATACATTATAAGCACTGTAGCTCATATAGATACTGTATAAGCACCGTAGCTCATATAGATACTTAATAAGCACCGTAGCTCATACAGCTACTTAATAAGCACCGTAGCTCATACAGCTACTTAATAAGCACCGTAGCTCATATAGATACTTAATAAGCACCGTAGCTCATATAGATACTTAATAAGCACCGTAGCTCATATAGATACATTATAAGCACCGTAGCTCATATAGATACATTATAAGCACCGTAGCTCATATAGATACATTATAAGCACCGTAGCTCATATAGATACATTATAAGCACCGTAGCTCATATAGATACTTAATAAGCATCGTAGCTCATATAGATACATTATAAGCACCGTAGCTCATATAGATACATTATAAGCACCGTAGCTCATATAGATACTTAATAAGCACCGTAGCTCATATAGATACTTAATAAGCACCGTAGCTCATATAGATACTTAATAAGCACCGTAGCTCATATAGATACTTAATAAGCACCGTAGCTCATAAAGATACATTATAAGCACCGTAGCTCATATAGAAACATTATAAGCACCGTAGCTCATATAGATACTTAATAAGCACCGTAGCTCATATAGATACTTAATAAGCACCATAGCTCATATAGCTACTTAATAAGCACCGTAGCTCATATAGATACTTTATAAGCACCGTAGCTCATATAGATACTTAATAAGCACCGTAGCTCATACAGCTACTTAATAAGCACCGTAGCTCATACAGCTACTTAATAAGCACCGTAGCTCATATAGATACTTAATAAGCACCGTAGCTCATATAGATACTTAATAAGCACCGTAGCTCATATAGATACATTATAAGCACCGTAGCTCATATAGATACATTATAAGCACCGTAGCTCATATAGATACATTATAAGCACCGTAGCTCATATAGATACATTATAAGCACCGTAGCTCATATAGATACTTAATAAGCATCGTAGCTCATATAGATACATTATAAGCACCGTAGCTCATATAGATACATTATAAGCACCGTAGCTCATATAGATACTTAATAAGCACCGTAGCTCATATAGATACTTAATAAGCACCGTAGCTCATATAGATACTTAATAAGCACCGTAGCTCATATAGATACTTAATAAGCACCGTAGCTCATATAGATACATTATAAGCACCGTAGTTCATATAGATACATTATAAGCACCGTAGCTCATATAGATACATTATAAGCACCGTAGCTCATATAGATACTTAATAAGCACCGTAGCTCATATAGATACTTAATAAGCACCGTAGCTCATATAGATACTTAATAAGCACCGTAGCTCATATAGCTACTTAATAAGCACCGTAGCTCATATAGATACATTATAAGCACCGTAGCTCATATAGATACTTAATAAGCACCGTAGCTCATATAGATACTTAATAAGCACCGTAGCTCATACAGCTACTTAATAAGCACCGTAGCTCATATAGATACTTAATAAGCACCGTAGCTCATATAGATACTTAATAAGCACCGTAGCTCATATAGATACTTAATAAGCACCGTAGCTCATACAGATACTTAATAAGCACCGTAGCTCATATAGATACATTATAAGCACCGTAGCTCATATAGATACTTAATAAGCACCGTAGCTCATATAGATACTTAATAAGCACCGTAGCTCATATAGATACTTTATAAGCACCGTAGCTCATATAGATACATTATAAGCACCGTAGCTCATATAGATACTTTGTAAGCACCGTAGCTCATATAGATACTTAATATGCACCGTAGCTCATACAGCTACTTAATAAGCACCGTAGCTCATACAGCTACTTAATAAGCACTGTAGCTCATATAGATACTTAATAAGCACCGTAGCTCATATAGATACTTAATAAGCACCGTAGCTCATATAGATACATTATAAGCACCGTAGCTCATATAGATACATTATAAGCACCGTAGCTCATATAGATACATTATAAGCACCGTAGCTCATATAGATACATTATAAGCACCGTAGCTCATATAGATACATTATAAGCACCGTAGCTCATATAGATACTTAATAAGCATCGTAGCTCATATAGATACATTATAAGCACCGTAGCTCATATAGATACATTATAAGCACCGTAGCTCATATAGATACTTAATAAGCACCGTAGCTCATATAGATACTTAATAAGCACCGTAGCTCATATAGATACTTAATAAGCACCGTAGCTCATATAGATACTTAATAAGCACCTTAGCTCATAAAGATACATTATAAGCACCGTAGCTCATATAGATACATTATAAGCACCGTAGCTCATATAGATACTTAATAAGCACCGTAGCTCATATAGATACTTAATAAGCACCGTAGCTCATATAGCTACTTAATAAGCACCGTAGCTCATATAGATACTTTATAAGCACCGTAGCTCATATAGATACTTAATAAGCACCGTAGCTCATACAGCTACTTAATAAGCACCGTAGCTCATACAGCTACTTAATAAGCACCGTAGCTCATATAGATACTTAATAAGCACCGTAGCTCATATAGATACTTAATAAGCACCGTAGCTCATATAGATACATTATAAGCACCGTAGCTCATATAGATACATTATAAGCACCGTAGCTCATATAGATACATTATAAGCACCGTAGCTCATATAGATACATTATAAGCACCGTAGCTCATATAGATACTTAATAAGCATCGTAGCTCATATAGATACATTATAAGCACCGTAGCTCATATAGATACATTATAAGCACCGTAGCTCATATAGATACTTAATAAGCACCGTAGCTCATATAGATACTTAATAAGCACCGTAGCTCATATAGATACTTAATAAGCACCGTAGCTCATATAGATACTTAATAAGCACCGTAGCTCATATAGATACATTATAAGCACCGTAGTTCATATAGATACATTATAAGCACCGTAGCTCATATAGATACTTAATAAGCACCGTAGCTCATATAGATACTTAATAAGCACCGTAGCTCATATAGATACTTAATAAGCACCGTAGCTCATATAGATACTTTATAAGCACCGTAGCTCATATAGATACATTATAAGCACCGTAGCTCATATAGATACTTTATAAGCACCGTAGCTCATATAGATACTTAATATGCACCGTAGCTCATACAGCTACTTAATAAGCACCGTAGCTCATACAGCTACTTAATAAGCACCGTAGCTCATATAAATACTTAATAAGCACCGTAGCTCATATAGATACTTAATAAGCACCGTAGCTCATATAGATACATTATAAGCACCGTAGCTCATATAGATACATTATAAGCACCGTAGCTCATATAGATACATTATAAGCACCGTAGCTCATATAGATACATTATAAGCACCGTAGCTCATATAGATACATTATAAGCACCGTAGCTCATATAGATACTTAATAAGCATCGTAGCTCATATAGATACATTATAAGCACCGTAGCTCATATAGATACATTATAAGCACCGTAGCTCATATAGATACTTAATAAGCACCGTAGCTCATATAGATACTTAATAAGCACCGTAGCTCATATAGATACTTAATAAGCACCGTAGCTCATATAGATACTTAATAAGCACCTTAGCTCATAAAGATACATTATAAGCACCGTAGCTCATATAGATACATTATAAGCACCGTAGCTCATATAGATACTTAATAAGCACCGTAGCTCATATAGATACTTAATAAGCACCATAGCTCATATAGCTACTTAATAAGCACCGTAGCTCATATAGATACTTTATAAGCACCGTAGCTCATATAGATACTTAATAAGCACCGTAGCTCATACAGCTACTTAATAAGCACCGTAGCTCATACAGCTACTTAATAAGCACCGTAGCTCATATAGATACTTAATAAGCACCGTAGCTCATATAGATACTTAATAAGCACCGTAGCTCATATAGATACATTATAAGCACCGTAGCTCATATAGATACATTATAAGCACCGTAGCTCATATAGATACATTATAAGCACCGTAGCTCATATAGATACATTATAAGCACCGTAGCTCATATAGATACTTAATAAGCATCGTAGCTCATATAGATACATTATAAGCACCGTAGCTCATATAGATACATTATAAGCACCGTAGCTCATATAGATACTTAATAAGCACCGTAGCTCATATAGCTACTTAATAAGCACCGTAGCTCATACAGCTACTTAATAAGCACCGTAGCTCATATAGATACTTAATAAGCACCGTAGCTCATATAGATACATTATAAGCACCGTAGCTCATATAGCTACTTAATAAGCACCGTAGCTCATATAGATACTTAATAAGCACCGTAGCTCATATAGATACATTATAAGCACCGTAGCTCATATAGATACATTATAAGCACCGTAGCTCATACAGCTACTTAATAAGCACCGTAGCTCATATAGCTACTTAATAAGCACCGTAGCTCATACAGCTACTTAATAAGCACCGTAGCTCATATAGCTACTTAATAAGCACTGTAGCTCATATAGATACTTAATAAGCACCGTAGCTCATATAGATACTTAATAAGCACCGTAGCTCATATAGATACTTAATAAGCACCGTAGCTCATATAGCTACTTAATAAGCACCGTAGCTCATACAGCTACTTAATAAGCACCGTAGCTCATATAGATACTTAATAAGCACCGTAGCTCATATAGATACTTAATAAGCACCGTAGCTCATATAGATACTTAATAAGAACCGTAGCTCATATAGATACTTAATAAGCACCGTAGCTCATATAGATACTTAATAAGCACCGTAGCTCATATAGATACTTAATAAGCAGTGTAGCTCATATAGATACTTAATAAGCACCGTAGCTCATATAGATACATTATAAGCACCGTAGCTCATATAGATACTTAATAAGCACCGTAGCTCATATAGATACTTAATAAGCACCGTAGCTCATACAGTGGGGAAAAAAAGTATTTAGTCAGCCACCAATTGTGCAAGATCTCCCACTTAAAAAGATGAGAGAGGCCTGTAATTTTCATCATAGGTACACGTCAACTATGACAGACAAATTGAGAAAAGAAAATCCAGAAAATTCCATTGTAGGATTTTTTATGAATTTATTTGCAAATTATGGTGGAAAATAAGTATTTGGTCACCTACAAACAAGCAAGATTTCTGGCTCTCACAGACCTGTAACTTCTTCTTTAAGAGGCTCCTCTGTCCTCCACTCGTTACCTGTATTAATTGCACCTGTTTGAACTTGTTATCAGTATAAAAGACACCTGCCCACAACCTCAAACAGTCACACTCCAAACTCCACTATGGCCAAGACCAAAGAGCTGTCAAAGGACACCAGAAACAAAATTGTAGACCTGCACCATGCTGGGAAGACTGAATCTGCAATAGGTAAGCAGCTTGGTTTAAAGAAATCAACTGTGGGAGCAATTATTAGGAAATGGAAGACATACAAGACCACTGATAATCTCCCTCGATCTGGGGCTCCACGCAAGATCTCACCCCGTGGGGTCAAAATGATCACAAGAACGGTGAGCAAAAATCCCAGAACCACACGGGGGGACCTAGTGAATGACCTGCAGAGAGCTGGGACCAAAGTAACAAAGCCTACCATCAGTAACACACTACGCCGCCAGGGACTCAAATCCTGCAGTGCTAGACGTGTCCCCCTGCTTAAGCCAGTACATGTCCAGGCCCGTCTGAAGTTTGCTAGAGTGCATCCAGAAGAGGATTGGGAGAATGTCATATGGTCAGATGAAACCAAAATATAACTTTTTGGTAAAAACTCAACTCGTCGTGTTTGGAGGACAAAGAATGCTGAGTTGCATCCAAAGAACACCATACCTACTGTGAAGCATGGGAATGAAAACATCATACTTTGGGGCTGTTTTTCTGCAAAGGGACCAGGACGACTGATCCGTGTAAAGGAAAGAATGAATGGGGCCATGTATCGTGAGATTTTGAGTGAAAACCTCCTTCCATCAGCAAGGGCATTGAAGATGAAACGTGGCTGGGTATTTCAGCATGACAATGATCCCAAACACACCGCCCGGGCAACGAAGGAGTGGCTTCGTAAGAAGCATTTCAAGGTCCTGGAGTCTCCAGATCTCAACCCCATAGAAAATCTTTGGAGGGAGTTGAAAGTCCGTGTTGCCCAGCGATAGCCCCAAAACATCACTGCTCTAGAGGAGATCTGCATGGAGGAATGGGCCAAAATACCAGCAACAGTGTGTGAAAACCTTGTGAAGACTTACAGAAAACGTTTGACCTGTGTCATTGCCAACAAAGGGTATATAACAAAGTATTGAGAAACTTTTGTTATTGACCAAATACTTATTTTCCACCATAATTTGCAAATAAATTCATTAAAAATCCTGCAATGTGATTTTCTGGATTTTTTTCCCTCATTTTGTCTGTCATAGTTGACGTGTACCTATGATGAAAATTACAGGCCTCTCTCATCTTTTTAAGTGGGAGAACTTGCACAATTGGTGGCTGACTAAATACTTTTTTCCCCCACTGTATAGATACATTATAAGCACCGTAGCTCATATAGATACTTAATAAGCACCGTAGCTCATATAGATACTTAATAAGCACCGTAGCTCATATAGCTACTTAATAAGCACCGTAGCTCATATAGATACATTATAAGCACCGTAGCTCATATAGATACTTAATAAGCACCGTAGCTCATATAGATACTTAATAAGCACCGTAGCTCATATAGCTACTTAATAAGCACCGTAGCTCATATAGATACTTAATAAGCACCGTAGCTCATATAGCTACTTAATAAGCACCGTAGCTCATATAGATACATTATAAGCACCGTAGCTCATATAGATACATTATAAGCACCGTAGCTCATATAGATACTTAATAAGCACCGTAGCTCATATAGATACTTAATAAGCACCGTAGCTCATATAGATACTTAATAAGCACCGTAGCTCATATAGATACTTAATAAGCACCGTAGCTCATATAGCTACTTAATAAGCACCGTAGCTCATATAGATACTTAATAAGCACCGTAGCTCATATAGATACTTAATAAGCACCGTAGCTCATATAGATACTTAATAAGCACCGTAGCTCATATAGCTACTTAATAAGCACCGTAGCTCATATAGATACTTAATAAGCACCGTAGCTCATATAGATACTTAATAAGCACCGTAGCTCATATAGATACTTAATAAGCACCGTAGCTCATATAGATACTTAATAAGCACCGTAGCTCATATAGATACTTAATAAGCACCGTAGCTCATATAGATACTTAATAAGCACCGTAGCTCATATAGATACTTAATAAGCACCGTAGCTCATATAGATACTTTATAAGCACCGTAGCTCATATAGATACTTAATAAGCACCGTAGCTCATATAGATACTTAATAAGCACCGTAGCTCATATAGATACTTAATAAGCACCGTAGCTCATATAGATACTTAATAAGCACCGTAGCTCATATAGATACTTAATAAGCACCGTAGCTCATATAGATACTTTATAAGCACCGTAGCTCATATAGATACTTTATAAGCACCGTAGCTCATATAGATACATTATAAGCACCGTAGCTCATACAGCTACTTAATAAGCACCGTAGCTCATATAGATACTTAATAAGCACCGTAGCTCATATAGATACTTAATAAGCACCGTAGCTCATATAGATACTTTATAAGCACCGTAGCTCATATAGATACTTAATAAGCACCGTAGCTCATATAGATACTTAATAAGCACCGTAGCTCATATAGATACATTATAAGCACCGTAGCTCATATAGATACTTAATAAGCACCGTAGCTCATATAGATACTTAATAAGCACCGTAGCTCATATAGATACTTAATAAGCACCGTAGCTCATATAGATACTTAATAAGCACCGTAGCTCATATAGATACTTAATAAGCACCGTAGCTCATATAGATACTTAATAAGCACCGTAGCTCATATAGATACTTTATAAGCACCGTAGCTCATATAGATACTTTATAAGCACCGTAGCTCATATAGATACATTATAAGCACCGTAGCTCATACAGCTACTTAATAAGCACCGTAGCTCATATAGATACTTAATAAGCACCGTAGCTCATATAGATACTTAGTAAGCACCGTAGCTCATATAGCTACTTAATAAGCACCGTAGCTCATATAGATACATTATAAGCACCGTAGCTCATATAGATACTTAATAAGCACCGTAGCTCATATAGATACTTAATAAGCACCATAGCTCATATAGATACATTATAAGCACCGTAGCTCATATAGATACTTAATAAGCACCGTAGCTCATATAGATACTTAATAAGCACCGTAGCTCATATAGATACATTATAAGCACCGTAGCTCATATAGATACATTATAAGCACCGTAGCTCATACAGCTATGTTATTATACACACTGTAGCTACTTCATTGACTCAACTTTGTGCTTGGTGCGGGGATTCCTGAACTGTAGTGCTATTGGCTTTATATTCCACTAATATCTGCTTTATAGTGCTCTAATATTGGCTTCATAGTCCACTAATATTGGCTTCATAGTCCACTAATATTGGCTTCATTGTCCACTAATATTGGCTTTATAGTGCACTAATATTGGCTTCATAGTCCACTAATATTGGCTTCATAGTCCACTAATATTGGCTTCATAGTCCACTAATATTGGCTTTATAGTGCACTAATATTGGCTTCATAGTGCACTAATATTGGCTTCATAGTGCACTAATATTGGCTTCATAGTGCACTAATATTGGCTTCATAGTCCACTACTTCTGACCAGAGCACTATTAATGACCTCTCTCTCTCTCTCTCTCTCTCTCTCTCTCTCTCTCTCTCTCTCTCTCTCTCTCTCTCTCCCTCTCTGTCTCTCTGTCTCTCTGTCTCTCTGTCTCTCTGTCTCTCTGTCTCTCTCTCTCTCAGGTCAGAGATGCACAATAAGACTGTGTCCAGGAGGTTTGGTCTGCTGTTGGAAGCCTTCTGTAGAGCCTGTGGGATGTACCTCAAACACCTCAACAGACAGGTGAAGATTACATTTGTATATTGTTGTTGTTATTATTATTATTCCAGGTGGAGGTGATGGATTACCTGGTGAACCTCATAGACACACTGAAACATTATTATTATTATTATTATTATTATTATTATTATTATTATTATTATTATTATTATTATTATTATTCCAGGTGGAGGCGATGGATTACCTGGTGAACCTCATAGACACACTGAAACATTATTATTATTATTATTATTATTCCAGGTGGAGGCGATGGATTACCTGGTGAACCTCATAGACACACTGAAACATTATTATTATTATTATTATTATTATTCCAGGTGGAGGTGATGGATTACCTGGTGAACCTCATAGACACACTGAAACATTATTATTATTATTATTATTATTATTATTATTATTATTATTCCAGGTGGAGGTGATGGATTACCTGGTGAACCTCATAGACACACTGAAACATTATTATTATTATTATTATTATTATTATTATTATTATTATTCCAGGTGGAGGTGATGGATTACCTGGTGAACCTCATAGACACACTGAAACATTATTATTATTATTATTATTATTATTATTATTATTATTCCAGGTGGAGGTGATGGATTACCTGGTGGACCTCATAGACACACTGAAACATTATTATTATTATTATTATTATTATTATTATTATTATTATTATTATTATTATTATTATTATTCCAGGTGGAGGCGATGGATTACCTGGTGAACCTCATAGACACACTTAAACATTATTATTATTATTATTCCAGGTGGAGGTGATGGATTACCTGGTGAACCTCATAGACACACTGAAACATTATTATTATTATTATTATTATTATTATTATTATTATTATTATTATTATTCCAGGTGGAGGTGATGGATTACCTGGTGAACCTCATAGACACACTGAAACATTATTATTATTATTATTATTATTATTATTATTATTATTATTCCAGGTGGAGGTGATGGATTACCTGGTGAACCTCATAGACACACTGAAACATTATTATTATTATTATTATTATTATTATTATTCCAGGTGGAGGTGATGGATTACCTGGTGAACCTCATAGACACACTGAAACATTATTATTATTATTATTATTATTATTATTATTATTATTATTATTATTATTATTATTATTATTCCAGGTGGAGGTGATGGATTACCTGGTGAACCTCAGACACACTGAAACATTATTATTATTATTATTATTATTATTATTATTATTATTCCAGGTGGAGGTGATGGATTACCTGGTGAACCTCATAGACACACTGAAACATTATTATTATTATTATTATTATTATTATTATTATTATTATTATTATTATTATTATTCCAGGTGGAGGTGATGGATTACCTGGTGAACCTCATAGACACACTGAAACATTATTATTATTATTATTATTATTATTATTATTATTATTATTATTATTATTATTCCAGGTGGAGGTGATGGATTACCTGGTGAACCTCATAGACACACTGAAACATTATTATTATTATTATTATTATTATTATTATTATTATTATTATTATTATTATTATTATTCCAGGTGGAGGTGATGGATTACCTGGTGAACCTCATAGACACACTGAAACATTATTATTATTATTATTATTATTATTATTATTATTATTCCAGGTGGAGGTGATGGATTACCTGGTGAACCTCATAGACACACTGAAACATTATTATTATTATTATTATTATTATTATTATTATTATTATTCCAGGTGGAGGCGATGGATTACCTGGTGAACCTCATAGACACACTGAAACATTATTATTATTATTATTATTATTCCAGGTGGAGGCGATGGATTACCTGGTGAACCTCATAGACACACTGAAACATTATTATTATTATTATTCCAGGTGGAGGTGATGGATTACCTGGTGAACCTCATAGACACACTGAAACATTATTATTATTATTATTATTATTATTATTATTATTATTATTATTCCAGGTGGAGGTGATGGATTACCTGGTGAACCTCATAGACACACTGAAACATTATTATTATTATTATTATTATTATTATTATTATTATTATTATTCCAGGTGGAGGTGATGGATTACCTGGTGAACCTCATAGACACACTGAAACATTATTATTATTATTATTATTATTATTATTATTATTCCAGGTGGAGGTGATGGATTACCTGGTGAACCTCATAGACACACTGAAACATTATTATTATTATTATTATTATTATTATTATTATTATTATTATTATTATTATTATTATTCCAGGTGGAGGCGATGGATTACCTGGTGAACCTCATAGACACACTGAAACATTATTATTATTATTATTCCAGGTGGAGGTGATGGATTACCTGGTGAACCTCATAGACACACTGAAACATTATTATTATTATTATTATTATTATTATTATTATTATTATTATTATTATTATTATTATTATTCCAGGTGGAGGTGATGGATTACCTGGTGAACCTCATGGACACACTGAAACATTATTATTATTATTATTATTATTATTATTATTATTATTCCAGGTGGAGGTGATGGATTACCTGGTGAACCTCATAGACACACTGAAACATTATTATTATTATTATTATTATTATTATTATTATTATTCCAGGTGGAGGTGATGGATTACCTGGTGAACCTCATAGACACACTGAAACATTATTATTATTATTATTATTATTATTATTATTATTATTATTATTATTATTATTATTATTATTATTCCAGGTGGAGGTGATGGATTACCTGGTGAACCTCAGACACACTGAAACATTATTATTATTATTATTATTATTATTATTATTATTCCAGGTGGAGGTGATGGATTACCTGGTGAACCTCATAGACACACTGAAACATTATTATTATTATTATTATTATTATTATTATTATTATTATTATTATTCCAGGTGGAGGTGATGGATTACCTGGTGAACCTCATAGACACACTGAAACATTATTATTATTATTATTATTATTATTATTATTATTATTATTATTATTCCAGGTGGAGGTGATGGATTACCTGGTGAACCTCATAGACACACTGAAACATTATTATTATTATTATTATTATTATTATTATTATTCCAGGTGGAGGTGATGGATTACCTGGTGAACCTCATAGACACACTGAAACATTATTATTATTATTATTATTATTATTATTATTATTATTATTATTATTATTATTATTATTATTCCAGGTGGAGGTGATGGATTACCTGGTGAACCTCATAGACACACTGAAACATTATTATTATTATTATTATTCCAGGTGGAGGTGATGGATTACCTGGTGAACCTCATAGACACACTGAAACATTATTATTATTATTATTATTATTATTATTATTATTATTATTATTATTATTCCAGGTGGAGGTGATGGATTACCTGGTGAACCTCATAGACACACTGAAACATTATTATTATTATTATTATTATTATTATTATTATTATTATTCCAGGTGGAGGTGATGGATTACCTGGTGAACCTCATAGACACACTGAAACATAATTTTTATTATTATTATTATTATTATTATTATTCCAGGTGGAGGTGATGGATTACCTGGTGAACCTCATAGACACACTGAAACATTATTATTATTATTATTATTATTATTATTATTATTATTATTATTATTATTCCAGGTGGAGGTGATGGATTACCTGGTGAACCTCATAGACACACTGAAACATTATTATTATTATTATTATTATTATTATTATTATTATTATTATTATTATTATTATTCCAGGTGGAGGTGATGGATTACCTGGTGAACCTCATAGACACACTGAAACATTATTATTATTATTATTATTATTATTATTATTATTATTATTATTATTATTATTATTATTATTATTATTCCAGGTGGAGGCGATGGATTACCTGGTGAACCTCATAGACACACTGAAACATTATTATTATTATTATTCCAGGTGGAGGTGATGGATTACCTGGTGAACCTCATAGACACACTGAAACATTATTATTATTATTATTATTATTATTATTATTATTATTATTATTATTCCAGGTGGAGATGCTGGATTACCTGGTGAACCTCATAGACACACTGAAACATTATTATTATTATTATTATTATTATTATTATTATTATTATTATTATTATTATTCCAGGTGGAGGTGATGGATTACCTGGTGAACCTCATAGACACACTGAAACATTATTATTATTATTATTATTATTATTCCAGGTGGAGGTGATGGATTACCTGGTGAACCTCAGACACACTGAAACATTATTATTATTATTATTATTATTATTATTATTATTCCAGGTGGAGGTGATGGATTACCTGGTGAACCTCATAGACACACTGAAACATTATTATTATTATTATTATTATTATTATTATTCCAGGTGGAGGTGATGGATTACCTGGTGAACCTCATAGACACACTGAAACATTATTATTATTATTATTATTATTATTATTATTATTATTATTATTATTATTCCAGGTGGAGGCGATGGATTACCTGGTGAACCTCATAGACACACTGAAACATTATTATTATTATTATTCCAGGTGGAGGTGATGGATTACCTGGTGAACCTCATAGACACACTGAAACATTATTATTATTATTATTATTATTATTATTATTATTATTATTATTATTCCAGGTGGAGGTGATGGATTACCTGGTGAACCTCATAGACACACTGAAACATTATTATTATTATTATTATTATTATTATTATTATTATTATTATTATTATTCCAGGTGGAGGTGATGGATTACCTGGTGAACTTCATAGACACACTGAAACATTATTATTATTATTATTATTATTATTCCAGGTGGAGGTGATGGATTACCTGGTGAACCTCAGACACACTGAAACATTATTATTATTATTATTATTATTATTATTATTATTATTATTCCAGGTGGAGGTGATGGATTACCTGGTGAACCTCATAGACACACTGAAACATTATTATTATTATTATTATTATTATTATTATTCCAGGTGGAGGTGATGGATTACCTGGTGAACCTCATAGACACACTGAAACATTATTATTATTATTATTATTATTATTATTCCAGGTGGAGGTGATGGATTACCTGGTGAACCTCAGACACACTGAAACATTATTATTATTATTATTATTATTATTATTATTATTATTATTATTATTATTATTCCAGGTGGAGGCGATGGATAAACTGGTGAACCTCATAGACACACTGAAACATTATTATTATTATTATTATTATTATTATTATTATTATTATTATTATTATTATTATTCCAGGTGGAGGCGATGGATAAACTGGTGAACCTCATAGACACACTGAAACATTATTATTATTATTATTATTATTATTATTATTATTATTATTATTCCAGGTGGAGGCGATGGATTACCTGGTGAACCTCATAGACACACTGAAACATTATTATTATTATTCCAGGTGGAGGTGATGGATTACCTGGTGAACCTCATAGACACACTGAAACATTATTATTATTATTATTATTATTATTATTATTATTATTATTCCAGGTGGAGGCGATGGATAAACTGGTGAACCTCATAGACACACTGAAACATTATTATTATTATTATTATTATTATTATTATTATTATTATTATTATTCCAGGTGGAGGCGATGGATAAACTGGTGAACCTCATAGACACACTGAAACATTATTATTATTATTATTATTATTATTATTATTATTATTATTATTATTTCAGGTGGAGGCGATGGATTACCTGGTGAACCTCATAGACACACTGAAACATTATTATTATTATTATTATTATTATTATTATTATTCCAGGTGGAGGCGATGGATTACCTGGTGAACCTCATAGACACACTGAAACATTATTATTATTATTATTATTATTATTATTCCAGGTGGAGGTGATGGATTACCTGGTGAACCTCATAGACACACTGAAACATTATTATTATTATTATTATTATTATTATTATTATTATTATTATTATTATTCCAGGTGGAGGCGATGGATTACCTGGTGAACCTCATAGACACACTGAAACATTATTATTATTATTATTATTATTATTATTATTATTATTATTATTATTATTCCAGGTGGAGGTGATGGATTACCTGGTGAACCTCAGACACACTGAAACATTATTATTATTATTATTATTATTATTATTATTATTATTATTATTATTCCAGGTGGAGGTGATGGATTACCTGGTGAACCTCATAGACACACTGAAACATTATTATTATTATTATTATTATTATTATTATTATTCCAGGTGGAGGTGATGGATTACCTGGTGAACCTCATAGACACACTGAAACATTATTATTATTATTATTATTATTATTATTATTCCAGGTGGAGGTGATGGATTACCTGGTGAACCTCATAGACACACTGAAACATTATTATTATTATTATTAATATTTTTCCAGGTGGAGGTGATGGATTACCTGGTGAACCTCATAGACACACTGAAACATTATTATTATTATTATTATTATTATTATTATTATTATTATTATTATTATTATTATTATTATTATTCCAGGTGGAGGTGATGGATTACCTGGTGAACCTCATAGACACACTGAAACATTATTATTATTATTATTATTATTATTATTATTATTATTATTCCAGGTGGAGGTGATGGATTACCTGGTGAACCTCATAGACACACTGAAACATTATTATTATTATTATTATTATTATTATTATTATTATTATTATTATTATTCCAGGTGGAGGTGATGGATTACCTGGTGAACCTCATAGACACACTGAAACATTATTATTATTATTATTATTATTATTATTATTCCAGGTGGAGGTGATGGATTACCTGGTGAACCTCATAGACACACTGAAACATAATTTTTATTATTATTATTATTATTATTATTATTCCAGGTGGAGGTGATGGATTACCTGGTGAACCTCATAGACACACTGAAACATTATTATTATTATTATTATTATTATTATTATTATTATTATTATTATTATTATTATTCCAGGTGGAGGTGATGGATTACCTGGTGAACCTCATAGACACACTGAAACATTATTATTATTATTATTATTATTATTATTATTATTATTATTATTATTATTATTCCAGGTGGAGGTGATGGATTACCTGGTGAACCTCATAGACACACTGAAACATTATTATTATTATTATTATTATTATTATTATTATTATTATTCCAGGTGGAGGCGATGGATTACCTGGTGAACCTCATAGACACACTGAAACATTATTATTATTATTATTCCAGGTGGAGGTGATGGATTACCTGGTGAACCTCATAGACACACTGAAACATTATTATTATTATTATTATTATTATTATTATTATTATTATTATTATTCCAGGTGGAGATGCTGGATTACCTGGTGAACCTCATAGACACACTGAAACATTATTATTATTATTATTATTATTATTATTATTATTATTATTATTATTATTCCAGGTGGAGGTGATGGATTACCTGGTGAACCTCATAGACACACTGAAACATTATTATTATTATTATTATTATTATTCCAGGTGGAGGTGATGGATTACCTGGTGAACCTCAGACACACTGAAACATTATTATTATTATTATTATTATTATTATTATTATTCCAGGTGGAGGTGATGGATTACCTGGTGAACCTCATAGACACACTGAAACATTATTATTATTATTATTATTATTATTATTATTATTATTCCAGGTGGAGGTGATGGATTACCTGGTGAACCTCATAGACACACTGAAACATAATTTTTATTATTATTATTATTATTATTATTATTCCAGGTGGAGGTGATGGATTACCTGGTGAACCTCATAGACACACTGAAACATTATTATTATTATTATTATTATTATTATTATTATTATTATTATTATTATTCCAGGTGGAGGTGATGGATTACCTGGTGAACCTCATAGACACACTGAAACATTATTATTATTATTATTATTATTATTATTATTATTATTATTATTATTATTATTCCAGGTGGAGGTGATGGATTACCTGGTGAACCTCATAGACACACTGAAACATTATTATTATTATTATTATTATTATTATTATTATTATTATTATTATTATTATTCCAGGTGGAGGCGATGGATTACCTGGTGAACCTCATAGACACACTGAAACATTATTATTATTATTATTCCAGGTGGAGGTGATGGATTACCTGGTGAACCTCATAGACACACTGAAACATTATTATTATTATTATTATTATTATTATTATTATTATTATTCCAGGTGGAGATGCTGGATTACCTGGTGAACCTCATAGACACACTGAAACATTATTATTATTATTATTATTATTATTATTATTATTATTATTATTATTATTCCAGGTGGAGGTGATGGATTACCTGGTGAACCTCATAGACACACTGAAACATTATTATTATTATTATTATTATTATTCCAGGTGGAGGTGATGGATTACCTGGTGAACCTCAGACACACTGAAACATTATTATTATTATTATTATTATTATTATTATTATTCCAGGTGGAGGTGATGGATTACCTGGTGAACCTCATAGACACACTGAAACATTATTATTATTATTATTATTATTATTATTATTATTCCAGGTGGAGGTGATGGATTACCTGGTGAACCTCATAGACACACTGAAACATTATTATTATTATTATTATTATTATTATTATTATTATTCCAGGTGGAGGTGATGGAATACCTGGTGAACCTCAGACACACTGAAACATTATTATTATTATTATTATTATTATTATTATTATTATTATTATTATTACAGGTGGAGGTGATGGATTACCTGGTGAACCTCATAGACACACTGAAACATTATTATTATTATTATTATTATTATTATTATTATTCCAGGTGGAGGTGATGGATTACCTGGTGAACCTCATAGACACACTGAAACATTATTATTATTATTATTATTATTATTATTATTATTATTATTATTCCAGGTGGAGGCGATGGATTACCTGGTGAACCTCATAGACACACTGAAACATTATTATTATTATTATTCCAGGTGGAGGTGATGGATTACCTGGTGAACCTCATAGACACACTGAAACATTATTATTATTATTATTATTATTATTATTATTATTATTATTATTATTATTATTATTATTCCAGGTGGAGGTGATGGATTACCTGGTGAACCTCATAGACACACTGAAACATTATTATTATTATTATTATTATTATTATTATTATTATTATTATTATTCCAGGTGGAGGTGATGGATTACCTGGTGAACCTCATAGACACACTGAAACATTATTATTATTATTATTATTATTATTATTATTCCAGGTGGAGGTGATGGATTACCTGGTGAACCTCATAGACACACTGAAACATTATTATTATTATTATTATTATTATTCCAGGTGGAGGTGATGGATTACCTGGTGAACCTCAGACACACTGAAACATTATTATTATTATTATTATTATTATTATTATTATTATTATTATTATTATTCCAGGTGGAGGCGATGGATAAACTGGTGAACCTCATAGACACACTGAAACATTATTATTATTATTATTATTATTATTATTATTATTATTATTATTATTATTATTATTATTCCAGGTGGAGGCGATGGATAAACTGGTGAACCTCATAGACACACTGAAACATTATTATTATTATTATTATTATTATTATTATTATTATTATTCCAGGTGGAGGCGATGGATTACCTGGTGAACCTCATAGACACACTGAAACATTATTATTATTATTCCAGGTGGAGGTGATGGATTACCTGGTGAACCTCATAGACACACTGAAACATTATTATTATTATTATTATTATTATTATTATTATTCCAGGTGGAGGCGATGGATAAACTGGTGAACCTCATAGACACACTGAAACATTATTATTATTATTATTATTATTATTATTATTATTATTATTATTCCAGGTGGAGGCGATGGATAAACTGGTGAACCTCATAGACACACTGAAACATTATTATTATTATTATTATTATTATTATTATTATTATTATTATTTCAGGTGGAGGCGATGGATTACCTGGTGAACCTCATAGACACACTGAAACATTATTATTATTATTATTATTATTATTATTATTATTCCAGGTGGAGGCGATGGATTACCTGGTGAACCTCATAGACACACTGAAACATTATTATTATTATTATTATTATTATTATTCCAGGTGGAGGTGATGGATTACCTGGTGAACCTCATAGACACACTGAAACATTATTATTATTATTATTATTATTATTATTATTATTATTATTATTATTCCAGGTGGAGGCGATGGATTACCTGGTGAACCTCATAGACACACTGAAACATTATTATTATTATTATTATTATTATTATTATTATTATTATTATTATTATTATTATTATTATTATTCCAGGTGGAGGTGATGGATTACCTGGTGAACCTCAGACACACTGAAACATTATTATTATTATTATTATTATTATTATTATTATTATTATTATTATTATTATTATTATTATTCCAGGTGGAGGTGATGGATTACCTGGTGAACCTCATAGACACACTGAAACATTATTATTATTATTATTATTATTATTATTATTATTCCAGGTGGAGGTGATGGATTACCTGGTGAACCTCATAGACACACTGAAACATTATTATTATTATTATTATTATTATTATTATTATTCCAGGTGGAGGTGATGGATTACCTGGTGAACCTCATAGACACACTGAAACATTATTATTATTATTATTAATATTTTTCCAGGTGGAGGTGATGGATTACCTGGTGAACCTCATAGACACACTGAAACATTATTATTATTATTATTATTATTATTATTATTATTATTATTATTATTATTATTATTCCAGGTGGAGGTGATGGATTACCTGGTGAACCTCATAGACACACTGAAACATTATTATTATTATTATTATTATTATTATTATTATTATTATTATTATTATTATTATTATTATTCCAGGTGGAGGTGATGGATTACCTGGTGAACCTCATAGACACACTGAAACATTATTATTATTATTATTATTATTATTATTATTATTATTCCAGGTGGAGGTGATGGATTACCTGGTGAACCTCATAGACACACTGAAACATTATTATTATTATTATTATTATTATTATTATTATTATTATTATTATTATTATTATTCCAGGTGGAGGTGATGGATTACCTGGTGAACCTCATAGACACACTGAAACATTATTATTATTATTATTATTATTATTATTATTATTATTATTCCAGGTGGAGGTGATGGATTACCTGGTGAACCTCATAGACACACTGAAACATTATTATTATTATTATTATTATTATTATTATTATTCCAGGTGGAGGCGATGGATTACCTGGTGAACCTCATAGACACACTGAAACATTATTATTATTATTATTATTATTATTATTATTATTATTATTATTATTATTATTCCAGGTGGAGGTGATGGATTACCTGGTGAACCTCATAGACACACTGAAACATTATTATTATTATTATTATTATTATTATTATTCCAGGTGGAGGTGATGGATTACCTGGTGAACCTCATAGACACACTGAAACATTATTATTATTATTATTATTATTATTATTATTATTATTATTATTATTATTATTATTATTCCAGGTGGAGGTGATGGATTACCTGGTGAACCTCATAGACACACTGAAACATTATTATTATTATTATTATTCCAGGTGGAGGCGATGGATAAACTGGTGAACCTAACAGACACACTGAAACAGGAGAAGAAAGATGAGACACAGAAGGTAACACACACACACACACTAAGGATTTACATACACACACTATGCATACACACATGCTACTGGTTTACATACACATATACTTTACTTTATGTCCTTATTGATGGGATAGTGTTATGGTGGTGTGATTGGTTGATGTGTCTAAACCTGCATGTTGATTGGTTGATGTGTCTAACCCTGCACGTTGATTGGTTGAAGTGTCTAACCCTACATGTTGATTGGTTGAAGTGTCTAACCCTGCATGTTGATTGGTTGATGTGTCTAACCTTGCATGTTGATTGGTTGATGTGTTTAACCCTGCATGTTGATTGGTTGATGTGTCTAACCCTGCATGTTGATTGGTTGATGTGTCTAACCCTGCATGTTGATTGGTTGATTGTATCTTAACCTTTTGATTGGTTGTCAGACCCAGATGAAGTTCCTGGTGGAACACATGTCGAGGCCGGACTACATGGAGGCTCTGCAAGGCTTCGTCTCTCCACTGAACCCTGTTCACCAACTAGGAAACCTCAGGTAGACACACCCTGTTCACCAACTAGGAAACCTCAGGTAGACACACCCTGTTAACCAGCTAGGAAACCTCAGGTAGACACACCCTGTTCACCAACTAGGAAACCTCAGGTAGACACACCCTGTTAACCAACTAGGAAACCTCAGGTAGACACACCCACAGACACATACACAGTCCATGCTATTCGGGGTCCTTGGGACGTCCCTACCCCCATTGAAGTTGAAATGTACAATTGTTAGGGTGGAGTAGGAGATAGGGTTAGGGTTAGGGTGGCGCAGGAGAGAGGGTTAGGGTTAGGGTGGCGCAGGAGAGAGGGTTAGGGTTAGGGTGGAGTAGGAGAGAGGGTTAGGGTTAGGGGGGAGCAGGGGAGAGGGTTAGGGTTAGGGTGCAGCAGGGAAGAGGGTTAGGGTGGAGCAGGGGAGAGGGTTAGGGTGGAGCAGGAGAGAGGGTTAGGGTGGAGCAGGGGAGAGGGTTAGGGTTAGGGTGGAGCAGGGGAGACGGTTAGCAGTCGAGAGGGTTAGGGTGGAGCAAGAGAGAGGGTTAGGGTGGAGCTGGAGAGGGTTAGGGTGGAGCAGGAGAGGGGGTTAGGGTTAGGGTGGAGTAGGGGAGAGGGTTAGGGTTAGGGTGGCGCAGGAGAGAGGGTTAGGGTTAGGGTGGCGCAGGAGAGAGGGTTAGGGTTAGGGTGGCGCAGGAGAGAGGGTTAGGGTTAGGGTGGAGTAGGAGAGAGGGTTAGGGTTAGGGTGGAGCAGGGGAGAGGGTTAGGGTGCAGCAGGGAAGAGGGTTAGGGTGGAGCAGGGGAGAGGGTTAGGGTGGAGCAGGAGAGAGGGTTAGGGTGGAGCAGGGGAGAGGGTTAGGGTTAGGGTGGAGCAGGGGAGAGGGTTAGGGTGGAGCAGTCAAGAGGGTTAGGGTGGAGCAAGAGAGAGGGTTAGGGTGGAGCTGGAGCTGGAGAGGGTTAGGGTGGAGCAGGAGAGGGGGTTAGGGTTAGGGTGGAGTAGGGGAGAGGGTTAGGGTTAGGGTGGAAAGGAGAGAGGGTTAGAGTTAGGGTGGAGCAGTGGAGAGGGTTAGGGTGGAGCAGGCATGAGGGTTAGGATTAGGGTGGAGCAGGAGAGAGGGTTAGGGTTAGGGTGCAGCAGGGGAGAGGGTTAGGGTGGAATAGGTGGGGAGGGTTAGGGTGGAGCAGGGGAGAGGGTTAGGGTGGAGCAGCAGAGAGGGTTAGGGTGGAGCAGGGGAGGGGGTTAGGGTGGAGCAGGAGTGAGGGTTAGGGTTAGGGTTGAGCAGGAGAGAGGGTTTGGGTTAGGGTGGAGCAGGGAGGGGGTTAGGGTGGAGCAGGCCAGAGGGTTAGGATTAGGGTGGAACAGGTGAGAGGGTTAGGGTGGAGCAGGAGAGAGGGTAAGGGTGGAGCAGGGGGGAGAGGGGTAGGGTTAGGGTGGAGCAGGAGAGAGGGTTAGGGTGGAGAAGGCGAGGGGGTTAGGGTTAGGGTGGAGTAGGAGAGAGGGTTAGGGTGGAGCAGGGTGGAGGGTTAGGGTTAGGGTAGAGCAGGAGAGGGGGTTAGGGTGGAGCAGGCCAGAGGGTTAGGATTAGGGTGGAGCAGGGGAGAGGGTCAGGGTGGAGCAGGGGAGAGGGTTAGGGTGGAGCAGGAGAGAGGGTTAGGGTGGAGCAGGGGAGAGGGTTAGGGTTAGGGTGGAGCAGGGGAGACGGTTAGGGTGGAGCAGTCGAGAGGGTTAGGGTGGAGCAAGAAAGAGGGTTAGGGTGGAGCTGGAGCTGGAGAGGGTTAGGGTGGAGCAGGAGAGGGGGTTAGGGTTAGGGTGGAGTAGGGGAGAGGGTTAGGGTTAGGGTGGCGCAGGAGAGAGGGTTAGGGTTAGGGTGGCGCAGGAGAGAGGGTTAGGGTTAGGGTGGAGTAGGAGAGAGGGTTAGAGTTAGGGTGGAGCAGGGGAGAGGGTTAGGGTGCAGCAGGGAAGAGGGTTAGGGTGGAGCAGGGGAGAGGGTTAGGGTGGAGCAGGAGAGAGGGTTAGGGTGGAGCAGGGGAGAGGGTTAGGGTGGAGCAGTCAAGAGGGTTAGGGTGGAGCAAGAGAGAGGGTTAGGGTTAGGGTGGAGCTGGAGCTGGAGAGGGTTAGGGTGGAGCAGGAGAGGGGGTTAGGGTTAGGGTGGAGTAGGGGAGAGGGTTAGGGTTAGGGTGGAAAGGAGAGAGGGTTAGAGTTAGGGTGGAGCAGGGGAGAGGGTTAGGGTGGAGCAGGCATGAGGGTTAGGATTAGGGTGGAGCAGGAGAGAGGGTTAGGGTGCAGCAGGGGAGAGGGTTAGGGTGGAGCAGGAGAGAGGGTTAGGGTGGAGCAGGGGAGAGGGTTAGGGTGGAGCAGCAGAGAGGGTTAGGGTGGAGCAGGGGAGGGGGTTAGGGTGGAGCAGGAGTGAGGGTTAGGGTTAGGGTTGAGCAGGATAGAGGGTTTGGGTTAGGGTGGAGCAGGGAGGGGGTTAGGGTGGAGCAGGCCAGAGGGTTAGGATTAGGGTGGAACAGGTGAGAGGGTTAGGGTGGAGCAGGAGAGAGGGTAAGGGTGGAGCAGGGGGGAGAGGGGTAGGGTTAGGGTGGAGCAGGAGAGAGGGATAGGGTGGAGCAGGCGAGGGGGTTAGGGTTAGGGTGGAGTAGGAGAGAGGGTTAGGGTGGAGCAGGGTGGAGGGTTAGGGTTAGGGTGGAGCAGGAGAGGGGGTTAGGGTGGAGCAGGCCAGAGGGTTAGGATTAGGGTGGAGCAGGGGAGAGGGTCAGGGTGGAGCAGGCGAGAGGGTTAGGGTGGAGCAGGGGGGAGAGGGTTAGGGTGGAGCAGGAGAGAGGGATAGGGTGGAGCAGGAGAGAGGGTTAGGATTAGGGTGGAGCAGGGGAGAGGGTTAGGGTTAGGGTGGAGCAGGAGAGAGGGTTAGGGTTAGGTTGGAGTAGGAGAGAGGGTTAGGGTTAGGGTGGAGCAGGGGAGAGGGTTAGGGTTAGGGTGGAGCAGGAGAGAGGGTTAGGGTTAGGGTGGAGCAGGGGTTAGGGTGGAGTAGGGGAGAGGGTTAGGGTGGAGCAGGAGAGAGGGTTAGGGTTAGGGTGCAGCAGGAGAGAGGGTTAGGGTGGAGAGGAGAGAGGGTTAGGGTGCAGCAGGAGAGAGGGTTAGGGTGGAGCAGGAGAGAGGGTTAGGGTGGAGAGGAGAGAGGGTTAGGGTGGAGCAGGAGAGAGGGTTAGGGTGGAGAGGAGAGAGGGTTAGGGTTAGGGTGGAGAGGAGAGAGGGTTAGGGTGGAGAGGAGAGGAGAGAGGGTTAGGGTGGAGAGGAGAGAGGGTTAGGGTGCAGCAGGAGAGAGGGTTAGGGTGGAGCAGGAGAGAGGGTTAGGGTGGAGAGGAGAGAGGGTTAGGGTGGAGCAGGAGAGAGGGTTAGGGTGGAGAGGAGAGAGGGTTAGGTGAAGCAGGAGAGAGGGTTAGGGTGGAGCAGGAGAGAGGGTTAGGGTGGAGCAGGAGAGAGGGTTAGGGTGGAGAGGAGAGAGGGTTAGGTGAAGCAGGAGAGAGGCACAACTACATTGTAAACTTGCCCACCAACTAAGTCTGGTACTATTGAATGGAGCCAGCTCTCAGCCGACAGACAGCAGCCCTGACCAGAGCAGCCGTCGCATTAGAGCGGTGGTGCTAGTGTGACGCAACGGAGGAGACGACGGAGAGCGAGAGAGAGCAATCAGAGCGGGGCGGTTTCATCCATTACTGAGGCTCCAAGACCTCAATGGAAGAGAGGGAAAAAACATAACATTTTGACTGAATATGAAGGGTTTCTCGTTGGTAAAGACCCTTTTGCGAAGTGCTTGGACAATACCCGCTCCAGCCAATATGAGTGCGGGAATTCCTACAAATACTGTCCGGGGGCAATGCAGACGAAGGACTGTGTTGCACGGCTAAGTACAGGCGTGTGTCCGAATAGTACAGTCAGTGCTAAGAGCGCAGCTTGCTGCTTCCACGTCGAAAATCTAGCGGGTTGAAACTTCTGCAGTTTCGACCGAAAAGGGATTGTCAGCCCAGACAGAGAGCTGTAGAGAAGGGATTGTCAGCCCAGACAGAGAGCTGTAGAGAAGGGGTTCTCAGCGCCGAGCAGTTGAGTTCACAAGCTATTCCAGCAGTTCTCGAAAGACTGGAAGCCCGAGCTACCTGCTCTGACAGACGAAGGTTTGCGGCTCTCATAAATTGCCGTTAGCAATATGGAACGGGACAAGGCGATCCACATTGACCATGTTCAGTGAAATATAATATATGGAAATATCCCCGGAAAGCCATCAGCTATGTGTTGCAAGCCATAAAATGAACTAAAGCTTCGGCGAGTGTCGAATTATAATGCTGGCCGAAGAGTACACTTGGCAGAGGTGGTTCCACGCGCTCAGGCCTTTTTTGAGCAGCTGAGGAGGGGAGATGGAGCATTTATTTTTCACGTCCTGCTGGTAAAACTCAGTCACAGCATTGGGACAATGAACTTTATTTAATCAAGACTACGCAATCCTGTTATTATCGCTTCCATCGTCTGCCTCATAACAGCAGCAGGGCCGGAGCCATGATCAACGCAGCAATACATCCTTCATCCATTTGTGAATAAATCAAGTTGATTACTTTGAAATGAACATGTGTGTTATTTGGTCATTGGTTATGTTCACAGAGAAGGGTGCTGGCCTGGGATGTGAGAGTAGGTGTGGAGGCCTGGTGTTCTGGGATTCCCGAATGGGGTGGAGCGTATAGTGGGGACTTAGTCTATGAGCAGAAAAGTGATCAGGTTACCAAATGCACAGAGCCTGTTTCAGGTTACCAGGTGCACAGAGCGTGTTTGTGGTTCCTGACAGCGGGTCTATAGAGGTCTTAGTGGCCAGGAAATGGGTGCTTAAGTGCGGGTGCCCCGGTTCGCCTGGTGGCCCCAGGGAGAAGGCCCATGTGTGCGAGTGACACTGGGGTGCCTCAGGTGGGGGAGAGGTCAGCAGGTGATTGGGGGCCTGGAGGTCTGATAGGCCCCGGAGAGAAGGCCCATATGAGTGAGTGCTCGTTTGGACATAGTCTCTGGTGCAAAAGCTGGACTTTTTCAGCAGAGCTCTCTCATTGATTTGTATTGCGTTCCCATGTGCCTGTGGTTAAAAATGGTGTAAGACAACCAGTGGTGTCCCCCCCTCCCTGAGTCTCCCTCAACCAGGCCATGGACCCCCAGCCCGCCCCTGAGGGTCCAGGTCCAACAGACAGGTACCGGCGCGATTTCAGAAACCTGGTTTTCGACAACTAGAGAACCAAGGCGGAGACTCCCAGGGAATGTCAGGTTATGTTACCCGTGTGCAGATATTAGGAAACAGACTATTTTGAGGGTGCTGGGTCCTTCACACGCCCGGTTCTCACCCCATGAAGACAGCCATCACTTCGGCGACCTCCAGGTTGGTCTCTTAGCACCGGGGACGGTCTGGTGCAGTGGGTGTCCATTTTGGGCTGGGTATCCCAGCTCGGGCCCAGGCGGCCATTTGGGATCCAGGTCAAGGGATCAAAATACTTTGCCAGCTGGAGCGAGCACTCTACCTGTTGACCCAGCGAGCCATATGACCAGTGGAGGTTAGAGCAGTGAGGGATCATGTCTTCCTGAACTGTGATCTCTCTCTCCCCCAGGTTAGAGCAGTGAGGGATCATGTCTTCCTGAACTGTATTCTCTCCCTCCCCCAGGTTAGAGCAGTGAGGGATCATGTCTTCCTGAACTGTATTCTCTCCCTCCCCCAGGTTAGAGCAGTGAGGGATCATGTCTTCCTGAACTGTATTCTCTCCCTCCCCAGGTTAGAGCAGTGTAGGATCATGTCTTCCTGAACTGTATTCTCTCCCTCCCCCAGGTTAGAGCAGTGAGGGATCATGTCTTCCTGAACTGTATTCTCTCCCTCCCCAGGTTAGAGCAGTGTAGGATCATGTCTTCCTGAACTGTATTCTCTCCCTCCCCAGGTTAGAGCAGTGAGGGATCATGTCTTCCTGAACTGTGTTCTCTCCCTCCCCAGGTTAGAGCCGGGAGGGATCATGTCTTCCTGAACTGTATTCTCTCCCTCCCCAGGTTAGAGCAGTGAGGGATCATGTCTTCCTGAACTGTGATCTCTCCCTCCAACAGGTTAGAGCAGTGAGGGATCATGTCTTCCTGAACTGTGTTCTCTCCCTCCCCAGGTTAGAGCCGGGAGGGATCATGTCTTCCTGAACTGTATTCTCTCCCTCCCCAGGTTAGAGCAGTGAGGGATCATGTCTTCCTGAACTGTGTTCTCTCCCTCCCCAGGTTAGAGCCGGGAGGGATCATGTCTTCCTGAACTGTATTCTCTCCCTCCCCCAGGTTAGAGCAGTGTAGGATCATGTCTTCAGCGAAGCGTCCTCTCTGGCTGAACTGGGATAACCCTGACATCATGAGTGAACTACTGTTTACTAACAACGAGGTCATCTTCAAGAACGGAGATGGTGAGGGGGGAGGGAGGGGTATAGGGTGTTTGTGTGTGTATTTCGGGAAGTGTGTATATGTTTATGTAATTGTATTATTGATATCAGAACTTTGACACTCCCTAAAACATCCTCTGAACTGTGTTTGACATTCCCTAAAACATCCTCTGAACAGTGTTTGACACTCCCTAAAACATCCTCTGAACTGTGTTTGACACTCCCTAAAACATCCTCTGAACTGTGTTTGACACTCTCTAAAACATCCTCTGAACTGTGTTTGACATTCCCTAAAACATCCTCTGAACTGTGTTTGACACTCCCTAAAAAATCCTCTGAACTGTGTTTGACACTCCCTAAAACATCCTCTGAACTGTGTTTGACATTCCCTAAAACATCCTCTGAACTGTGTTTGACATTCTCTAAAACATCCTCTGAACTGTGTTTGACACTCCCTAAAACATCCTCTGAACGGTGTTTGACACTCCCTAAAACATCCTCTGAACTGTGTTTGACACTCTCTAAAACATCCTCTGAACTGTGTTTGACATTCCCTAAAACATCCTCTGAACTGTGTTTGACACTCCCTAAAACATCCTCTGAACTGTGTTTGACACTCCCTAAAACATCCTCTGAACTGTGTTTGACATTCCCTAAAACATCCTCTGAACTGTGTTTGACATTCTCTAAAACATCCTCTGAACTGTGTTTGACACTCCCTAAAACATCCTCTGAACGGTGTTTGACACTCCCTAAAACATCCTCTGAACTGTGTTTGACACTCCCTAAAACATCCTCTGAACTGTGTTTGACACTCCCTAAAACATCCTCTGAACTGTATTTGACACTCCCTAAAACATCCTCTGAACAGTGTTTGACACTCCCTAAAACATCCTCTGAACTGTGTTTGACACTCCCTAAAACATCCTCTGAACTGTATTTGACACTCCCTAAAACATCCTCTGAACAGTGTTTGACACTCCCTAAAACATCCTCTGAACTGTGTTTGACACTCCCTAAAACATCCTCTGAACTGTGTTTGACACTCCCTAAAACATCCTCTGAACTGTATTTGACACTCCCTAAAACATCCTCTGAACAGTGTTTGACACTCCCTAAAACATCCTCTGAACTGTGTTTGACACTCTCTAAAACATCCTCTGAACTGTGTTTGACACTCCCTAAAACATCCTCTGAACTGTGTTTGACACTCCCTAAAACATCCTCTGTACTGTGTTTGACACTCCCTAAAACATCCTCTGAACTGTGTTTGACACTCCCTAAAACATCCTCTGAACTGTGTTTCACACTCCCTAAAACATCCTCTGAACTGTGTTTGACATTCTCTAAAACATCCTCTGAACTGTGTTTGACACTCCCTAAAACATCCTCTGAACTGTGTTTGACACTCCCTAAAACATCCTCTGAACAGTGTTTGACACTCCCTAAAACATCCTCTGAACTGTGTTTGACACTCCCTAAAACATCCTCTGAACTGTGTTTGACACTCCCTAAAACATCCTCTGAACAGTGTTTGACACACTCTAAAACATCCTCTGAACTGTGTTTGACATTCCCTAAAACATCCTCTGAACTGTGTTTGACACTCCCTAAAACATCCTCTGAACTGTGTTTGACATTCTCTAAAACATCCTCTGAACTGTGTTTGACACTCCCTAAAACATCCTCTGAACTGTGTTTGACACTCCCTAAAACATCCTCTGAACTGTATTTGACACTCCCTAAAACATCCTCTGAACTGTATTTGACACTCCCTAAAACATCCTCTGAACAGTGTTTGACACTCCCTAAAACATCCTCTGAACTGTGTTTGACACTCTCTAAAACATCCTCTGAACTGTGTTTGACACTCCCTAAAACATCCTCTGAACTGTGTTTGACACTCCCTAAAACATCCTCTGAACTGTTTGACATTCCCTAAAACATCCTCTGAACTGTGTTTGACACTCCCTAAAACATCCTCTGAACTGTGTTTGACACTCCCTAAAAACATCCTCTGAACTGTGTTTGACACTCCCTAAAACATCCTCTGAACTGTGTTTGACATTCTCTAAAACATCCTCTGAACTGTGTTTGACACTCCCTAAAACATCCTCTGAACTGTGTTTGACACTCCCTAAAACATCCTCTGAACAGTGTTTGACACACTCTAAAACATCCTCTGAACTGTGTTTGACATTCCCTAAAACATCCTCTGAACTGTGTTTGACACTCCCTAAAACATCCTCTGAACTGTGTTTGACATTCCCTAAAACATCCTCTGAACTGTGTTTGACACTCCCTAAAACATCCTCTGAACTGTGTTTGACATTCCCTAAAACATCCTCTGAACTGTGTTTGACACTCCCTAAAACATCCTCTGAACTGTGTTTGACATTCTCTAAAACATCCTCTGAACTGTGTTTGACACTCCCTAAAACATCCTCTGAACTGTGTTTGACACTCCCTAAAACATCCTCTGAACTGTATTTGACACTCCCTAAAACATCCTCTGAACTGTGTTTGACACTCCCTAAAACATCCTCTGAACTGTTTGACATTCCCTAAAACATCCTCTGAACTGTGTTTGACACTCCCTAAAACATCCTCTGAACTGTGTTTGACATTCCCTAAAACATCCTCTGAACTGTGTTTGACACTCCCTAAAACATCCTCTGAACTGTGTTTGACACTCCCTAAAACATCCTCTGAACTGTGTTTGACACTCCCTAAAACATCCTCTGAACTGTATTTGACACTCCCTAAAACATCCTCTGAACTGTGTTTGACACTCCCTAAAACATCCTCTGAACTGTGTTTGACACTCCCTAAAACATCCTCTGAACTGTGTTTGACACTCCCTAAAACATCCTCTGAACTGTGTTTGACACTCCCTAAAACATCCTCTGAACTGTGTTTGACACTCCCTAAAACATCCTCTGAACTGTGTTTGACACTCCCTAAAACATCCTCTGAACTGTGTTTGACACTCCCTAAAACATCCTCTGAACTGTGTTTGACATTCCCTAAAACATCCTCTGAACTGTATTTGACACTCCCTAAAACATCCTCTGAACTGTGTTTGACACTCCCTAAAACATCCTCTGAACTGTGTTTGACACTCCCTAAAACATCCTCTGAACTGTGTTTGACACTCCCTAAAACATCCTCTGAACTGTGTTTGACACTCCCTAAAACATCCTCTGAACTGTGTTTGACACTCCCTAAAACATCCTCTGAACTGTGTTTGTGTGCGTGTAGATCTTCGTCAGGACATGCTGACTCTGCAGATTATTAAGATCATGGAGAATATCTGGCAGAACCAGGGACTGGACCTAAGGTAAGAACACACCCACATGTACAGTAAGGGAAAAAAGTATTTGATCCCCTGCTGGTAGGTTTATTTGAACAGTGAGAGACAGAATAACAACAACAAAATCCAGATAAACGCATGTCAAAAATGTTATGAATGTATTTGCATTTTAATGAGGGAAATAAGTATTTGACCCCTCTGCAAAACATGACTTAGTACTTGGTGGCAAAACCCTTGTTGGCAATCACAGAGGTCAGACGTTTCTTGTAGTTGGCCACCAGGTTTGCACACATCTCAGGAGGGATTTTGTCCCACTCCTCTTTGCAGATCTTCTCCAAGTCATTAAGGTTTCGAGGCTGACATTTGGCAACTCGAACCTTCAGCTCCCTCCACAGATTTTCTATGGGATTAAGGTCTGGAGACTGGCTAGGCCACTCCAGGACCTTAATGTGCTTCTTCTTGAGCCACTCCTTTGTTGCCTTGGCTGTGTGTTTTGGGTCATTGTCATGCTGGAATACCAATCCACTACCTATTTTCAATGCCCTGGCTGAGGGAAGGAGGTTCTCACCCAAGATTTGACGGTACATGGCCCCGTCCATCGACCCTTTGATGCGGTGAAGTTGTCCCACCCCCAAAGCATAATGTTTCCACCTCCATGTTTGACGGTGGGGATGGTGTTCTTGGGGTCATAGGCAGCATTCCTCCTCCTCCAAACACGGCGAGTTGAGTTGATGCCAAAGAGCTCGATTTTGGTCTCATCTGATCACAACACTTTCACCCAGTTCTCCTCTGAATCATTCAGATGTTCATTGGCAAACTTCAGACGGGCCTGTATATGTGCTTTCTTGAGCAGGGGGACCTTGCGGGCGCTGCAGGATTTCAGTCCTTCACGGCGTAGTGTGTTACCAATTGTTTTCTTGGTGACTATGGTCCCAGCTGCCTTGAGATCATAGACAAGATCCTCCCGTGTAGTTCTGGGCTGATTCCTCACCGTTCTCATGATCATTGCAACTCCACGAGGTGAGACCTTGCATGGAGCCCCAGGCAGAGGGAGATTGACAGTTCTTTTGTGTTTCTTCCATTTGCAAATAATCGCACCAACTGTTGTCACCTTCTCACCAAGCTGCTTGGCGATGGTCTTGTAGCCCATTCCAGCCTTGTGTAGGTCTACAATCTTGTCCCTGACATCCTTGGAGAGCTCTTTGGTCTTGGCCATGGTGGAGAGTTTGGAATCTGATTGATTGATTGCTTCTGTGGACAGGTGTCTTTTATACAGGTAACAAGCTGAGATTAGGAGCACTCCCTTTAAGAGTTACCTGTATAAAATACACCTGGGAGCCAGAAATCTTTCTGATTGAGAGGGGGTCAAATACTTATTTCCCTCATTAAAATGCAAATCAATTTATAAAAAATGTTACATGCGTTTTTCTGGATTTTTTTGTTGTTATTCTGTCTCACTGTTCAAATAAACCTACCATTAACATTATAGACTGATCATTTCTTTGTCAGTGGGCAAACGTACAAAATCAGCAGGGGATCAAATACTTTTTTCCCTCACTGTATATATATATATATATATTTGTGAGAAAAAAAAACATAAGGGGGATTGGAAGTGATGCAGACAATTACATTGATGGAAGTTACAATCTCTCTGCAATATTAATCTGATCTACCCCCTCAAAAAAAATAAAAAAAGAAGAATAATATGCCATTTAGCAGACGCTTTTATCCAAAGCGACTTACAGTCATGCGTGCATACATTTTTTTTTTTGTGTATGGGTGGTCCCGGGGATCGAACCCACTACCTTGGCGTTACAAGCGCTGTGCTCTACCAGCTGAGCTACAGAGGACCACCCATAGGACTGGACCTAAAGCGGCGAGGGGTCAAACTCACAGAGGTCCCCAAATAGTCCTCTATCCATCGTTTTTTGAAACTTTTACGCTTCCTGACTGTCTAGCTTTCATTTCGGTGATTGTTAGCAAGCTGGAAAAGAGTTTAGGCATTGTGCGTACGGCCCAGTACATCACTGGGGCCAAGCTTCCTGCCATCCAGGACCTCTATACCAGGCGGTGTCAGAGGAAGGCCCTAAAAATGGTCAAAGACTCCAGCCACCCTAGTCATAGACTGTTCTCTCTGCTACCCCACAGCAAGTGGTACCGGAGTGCCAAGTCTGGGACCAAAAGGCTCCTGAACAGCTTCTACCCCCAAGCCATAAGACTGCTGAACATCTAATCCAGTACCCAGACTATTTGCATTGTCCCCCCCCCCCTCCTTTACACTGCTGCTACTCTCTGTTTATTATCTATGGATAGTCACTTTAATAACTTTACCTACATGTACATATTACCTTTTTTATAATTTTTTGGTATTCTTTCTTAAAACGGCATAGTTGGTTCACTGTGAGGTCTCCACCTGTTGTATTCGGAGCATTTTTAATATATATTTTCTTTTACTTCACCTTTATTTAACCAGGTTGTTGAAACCAGCCAGTTGAGAACATGTGACAAATAACATTTGATTTGATTTGATTTGTTATCAGGACATAGTTTAGTCATTGTTATCAGGACAAACAAGGTTTATTTATTGACTTTACTACAACCACCAGCAGGCTGCATTGAATCGGGGCCGTATGTTTGACACCCCTGACCTAAAGTAAGGATCTTTACTGGTGGTCCCAAAACCAGGATAGAAAACACCGGACTCAACACGATAAAAGAAAGGTGGAGCAAATAAGTCTCCAAAAACAGGCTGACAGCCAAAATACGAAATACTACCTACGACTGAAACAAATAACGAAACAGGGAGAACACTTCTCAAGTACCTGTACATAGGTCTCCGATCAGACACTGAGTAGTACTGCTGGACATCGAGAAACTAGCAGAGAAAACTGAGCAAGGGAACACAGGGAAGTGAGGGCATAAATACACAGGTGAACAGGTAGACACAGGTGAACAGGTAGACACAGGTGAACAGGTAGACACAGGTGAACAGGTAGACACAGGTGAACAGGTAGACACAGGTGAACAGGTAGACACAGGTGAACAGGGAGACACAGGTGAACAGGTAGACACAGGTGAACAGGGAGACACAGGTGAACAGGGAGACACAGGTGAACAGGTAGACACAGGTGAACAGGGAGACACAGGTGAAACCAATAGGATAATGATTGGTCCAGACTGAGTGAGGAGGACACCTAGTGGGTGGCTCCGGAACTGCGACCCCCTCCTGTAACAGACACCAAGACTGTTCTCAGGGTCTGCCACTTTCGACTAGCATAAGTTACTTTTTGTAGCAGGTTAGGAGAACTTATGCAGGTTAGGAGAATTAACATGGCAGATTAAAATAATTAGATTAAGGTTAGGACAAGGGTTAGCTAAAATGCTAAAATTGTCCCCATCGCGACTCGAACATATCTAGCTACAACCAGGCCGTCCAGTCGCTCAGGCAGCTCCCTGAAGGAGAGTTCGTCCTTCATCCCCTCCGATAGCCCCTGCGCGTAAAGGACACCCAGGGTGGCCTCCTCCCATCCTGCCTCTCGAGCCCGGGTCCGGAACTCCACGGAGTAGTCCGCCACCGAACGGTCACCCCGCCGACAGGCCGTGAGCCGCCTCCCGGCCTCGTGCCCCGACACCACCCGAGAGGATTAAGGTTAGGACAAGGGTTAGGGTTAGCTAAAATCCTAAAATTGTCCCCATCGCGACTCGAACATATCTAGCTACAACCAGGTCTGCCTTGAGAACAATCTTGGTTTCCACTAATGCGATGCTTCCAATATTACAAGAGCTGTTTTTTCCCAACATATTAAGTGTGTCATATTAAGCGTATGTTATTGTGTGTGTCTGCATTTGTCTGTGTCTATGTGTGTGTCTCTTCACAGTCCCCACTGTTCCATAAGGTGTATTTTTATCTGTTTTTTAAATCTGATTCTACTGCTGGCATGAGTTACTTGATGTGGAATAGAGTTCCATGTAGTCATGGCTCTATGTAGTACTGTGCGCCTCCCATAGTCTGTTCTGGACTTGGAGACTGTGAAGAGACCTCTGGTGGCATGTCTTGTGGGGTATGCATGGGTGTCCGAACAGACAGACAGCTCGGTGCATTCAACATGTCGATACCTCTTACAAATACAAGTAGTGATGAAGTCAATCTCTCCTCCACTTTGATCCAGCAGAGATTGACATGTATATTATTAATTTTGTTCTGTTCTGAGCCAATTGCAATTTTCCTAAGTCCCTCTTTGTGGCACCTGACCACACGACTGAACAGTAGTCCAGGTGCGATAAAACTAGAGCCTGTAGGACCTGCCTTGTTGATAGTGCTGTTAAGAAGGTAGAGCAGCGCTTTATTATGGACAGACTTCTCCCCATCTTAGCTACTGTTGTATCAATATGTTTTGACCATGACAGTTTACAATCCAGGGTTACTCCAAGCAGTTCAGTCACCTCAACGTGCTCAATTTCCACATTATTTATTACAAGATTTAGTTGAGGTTTAGGGTTTAGTGAATGATTTGTCCCAAATACAATGCTTTTCATCTTTTAAATATTTAGGACTAACTTATTCCTTGCCACCCATTCTGAAACTAACTGCAGCTCTTTGTTAAGTGTTGCAGTGATTTCAGTCGCTGTATTAGCTGATGTGTATAGTGTTGAGTCATCCGCATACATAGACACACTGGCTTTACTCAAAGCCAGTGGCATGTCGTTACTAAAGATTGAAAAAAGTAAGGAGCCTAGACAGCTGCCCTGGGGAATTCCTGATTCTATCTGGATTATGTTTGAGAGACTTCCATTAAAGAACACCCTCTGTGTTCTGTTAGACAGGTAACTCTGTATCCACAATATAGCAGGGGGTGTAAATCCATAACACATATGTTTTTCCAGCAGCAGACTATGATCGATAATGTCAAAAGCCTCACTGAAGTCTAACAAAACAGCCCCCACAATCTTTTTATTATCAATTTCTCTCAGCCAATCATCAGTCATTTGAGTAAGTGATGTGCTTGTTGAATGTCCTTCCCTATAAGCGTGCTGAAAGTCTGTTGTCAATTTGTTTACTGTAAAATAGCATTGTATCTGGTCAAACATTTTTTAATTTTTAAGTTTACTGAGGGTTGGTAACAGGCTGATTGGTCGGCTATTTGAGCCAGTAAAGGGGACTTTATTTTCTTGGGTAGCGGAATTTATTTTGCTTCCCTCCAGGCCACTTTCTATTGGGCTTAAATTGAATATATAAGGCCTCCCAAGTGGCGCAGCGGTCTAAGGCACATTATCGCAGTGCATGGGTGTCCAAGCTGTGTGCTAGTAGTTTAAACAGACAGCTCGGTGCATTCAACATGTCAATACCTCTCACAAATACAAGTATGATGGAGCGGAGTTTGCCTTTTTGCCCAAAATTTCATTTAAGGTGCTCCAAAGCTTTTTACTATCATTCTTAATGTCATTTATCTTTGTTTCATAGTGTAGTTTCTTCTTGTTTTTATTCAGTTTAATCACATGATTTCTCAATTTGCAGTACGTTTGCCAATCGGTTGTGCAGCCAGACTTATTTGCCTTTCCTTTTGCCTCATCCCTCTCAACCATACCATTTTTCAATTCCTCATCAATCCATAGGGATTTAACCGTTTTTAGTCATTTTCTTAATGGGTGCATGCTTATTAGTAACTGGGATAAGCAATTTCATAAATATGTCAAGTGCAGTGTCTGTTTGCTCCTCATTACACACCACGGACCAACAAATATTATTTACATCAACAACATCGGAATCACTACAAAACGTATTGTATGACCTCTTATACACTATATTAGGCCCAGCCTTTGGAACTTTGGTTTTCCTAGATATGGCTACTATATTGTGATCACTACATCCGATGGATCTGGATACTGCTTTCAAGCAAATTTCTGCAGCATTAGTGAAGATGTGATTAATACATGTTGATGATTTCATTCCTGTGCTGTTTGTAACTACCCTGGTAGGTTGACTGATAACCTGAACCAGGTTGCATGCACTAGTTACAGTTTGAAGCTTTATCTTGAGTGGGCAGCCTGATAAAAGCCAGTCAATATATAAATCACCCAGAAAGTATACCTCTCTATTGATATCACATACATTATCAAGCATTTAACACATGTTATCCAGATACTGACTGTTAGCACGTGGTGGTCTAGCAGCTTCCCACCAGAATGGGCTTTAGGTGAGGCAGATGAACCTGTAGCCATATTACTTCAACAGTATTTAACATGAGATCCTCTCTAATCTTTACAGGAATGTGGTTCTGAATATAAACAGCAACACCTCTACCTTTTGGCATTTCTCTCTTTTCTGTAGATCTTATAACCATGTGTTGCTACCACTGTATCATCAAAGGTATTATCTAAGTGAGTTTCAGAGATTGTCAGAATATGAATGGCATCTGTTACTAGCAAATAGTTGATTTCATGAACCTTGTTTCTTAAGCTACATATGTTAACGTGGGCTATTTTTAGCACTTTTCTGGGATGCTTGATTGTTTCATTGCTTTACTGGGCAGCTTAGCAGAGGTAGACATACTCATGTTATTTATGTTAGTGCAGGGTGAGCTGCACACAGTGGACTTCCTGCCAGGGCACACCACTTCAGTGCTAATTCTGGTTCATAGGCACATGAATATGATTGTGTGTGTGAGAGTAAGTGAGAGAGAGCTGAATCTCAAACCGAACTCTTGGACAGAGGTAAAGAAATAAAATATATATTGGATATTTACTTAAACAAAGCGTATCGGGGGAGGATGGACAAAAAATGTTTTTTTGTTGTTCTTGAAATTTCGTATTTATTTATTTTTGTGGATTTTTGTCCATCCACCCCTGATTCAGAATATACCATCTTCATAGTCATGGCATGCTTGGTTCAATAACTATTGACAAGAGAAAACCGAATATCCACCAAATATCCAATATAAAACACATTTTACCTCGGTCAAGGAAGTTTCTGATGAACTTCCCCAACGGCGCGGAACCGAGACCAGGCTTTGTGGAATCTAGCTCCGACTACATCGATTCACCCGAGGTCAATACTTAAAAAACAAAAAAATATGATGAAACACCCACCTTGTACTTATGTTTGTCCTCTGTAGTTGCGAGTCTTTGTTTGTTTGTTGAAAAAAATAATTTTTCGATAAACGTTATTCAAATACCACCACCGACTGTTACCTTGTTGAGATTCAATGGGGCACATGGGCTGAGCTGCCATCTTAGAGCAACAGCAATGAGCTAACAGTCGTCACTCAACTCTCTTTTATAATGAGTGTTGTTTATGATAAGAGGGCTATTTGTATTGTTGATGTGTTTATAATGAGTGTTGTTTATGATAAGAGGGCTATTTGTATTGTTGATGTGTTTATAATGAGTGTTTATGATAAGAGGGCTATTTGTATTGTTGATGTGTTTATGATAAGAGGGCTATTTGTATTGTTGATGTGTTTATAATGAGTGTTGTTTATGATAAGAGGGCTATTTGTATTGTTGATGTGTTTATAATGAGTGTTGTTTATGATAAGAGGGCTATTTGTATTGTTGATGTGTTTATAATGAGTGTTGTTTATGATAAGAGGGCTATTTGTATTGTTGATGTGTTTATAATGAGTGTTGTTTATGATAAGAGGGCTATTTGTATTGTTGATGTGTTTATAATGAGTGTTGTTTATGATAAGAGGGCTATTTGTATTGTTGATGTGTTTATAATGAGTGTTGTTTATGATAAGAGGGCTATTTGTATTGTTGATGTGTTTATAATGAGTGTTTATGATAAGAGGGCTATTTGTATTGTTGATGTGTTTATAATGAGTGTTGTTTATGATAAGAGGGCTATTTGTATTGTTGATGGGTTTATAATGAGTGTTGTTTATGATAAGAGGGCTATTTGTATTGTTGATGGGTTTATAATGAGTGTTGTTTATGATAAGAGGGCTATTTGTATTGTTGATGTGTTTATAATGAGTGTTGTTTATGATAAGAGGGCTATTTGTATTGTTGATGTGTTTATAATGAGTGTTTATGATAAGAGGGCTATTTGTATTGTTGATGGGTTTATAATGAGTGTTGTTTATGATAAGAGGGCTATTTGTATTGTTGATGGGTTTATAATGAGTGTTGTTTATGATAAGAGGGCTATTTGTATTGTTGATGGGTTTATAATGAGTGTTGTTTATGATAAGAGGGCTATTTGTATTGTTGATGTGTTTATAATGAGTGTTGTTTATGATAAGAGGGCTATTTGTATTGTTGATGGGTTTTATATAGAGTGTTGTTTATGATAAGAGGGCTATTTGTATTGTTGATGGGTTTATAATGAGTGTTGTTTATGATAAAAGGGCTATTTGTATTGTTGATGTGTTTATAATGAGTGTTTATGATAAGAGGGCTATTTGTATTGTTGATGTGTTTATAATGAGTGTTGTTTATGACTATGCTAAGAGGGCTATTTGTATTGTTGATGTGTTTATAATGAGTGTTGTTTATGATAAGAGGGCTATTTGTATTGTGATGTGTTTATAATGAGTGTGTT
>NW_028162835.1:0-5000 GCF_964263955.1 Coregonus lavaretus
ACACCCCCATATGGAAATCATCCGGTTGACACTATGAGAACCAGGGACCCGACTCCTGGCTCCCGGAAGGCCGATTTGATGCACTTTTCTCGGATTGGGTTGGTGGTCAGACACCCCCATATGGAAACCATCCGGTTGACACCAGGAGAACCAGGGACCGACTCCTGGCTCCCGGAAGGCCGATTTTGATGCACTTTTCTCGGATTGGGTTGGTGGTCAGACACCCCCATATGGAAATCATCCGGTTGACACTATGAGAACCAGGGACCGACTCCTGGCTCCCGGAAGGCCGATTTTGATGCACTTTTCTCGGATTGGGTTGGTGGTCAGACACCCCCATATGGAAATCATCCGGTTGACACTATGAGAACCAGGGACCGACTCCTGGCTCCCGGAAGGCCGATTTTGATGCACTTTTCTCGGATTGGGTTGGTGGTCAGACACCCCCATATGGAACCATCCGGTTGACACCAGGAGAACCAGGGACCGACTCCTGGCTCCCGGAAGGCCGATTTTGATGCACTTTTCTCGGATTGGGTTGGTGGTCAGACACCCCCATATGGAAATCATCCGGTTGACACTATGAGAACCAGGGACCGACTCCTGGCTCCCGGAAGGCCGATTTTGATGCACTTTCTCGGATTGGGTTGGTGGTCAGACACCCCCATATGGAAACCATCCGGTTGACACCAGGAGAACCAGGGACCGACTCCTGGCTCCCGGAAGGCCGATTTGATGCACTTTTCTCGGATTGGGTTGGTGGTCAGACACCCCCATATGGAAATCATCCGGTTGACACTATGAGAACCAGGGACCGACTCCTGGCTCCCGGAAGGCCGATTTTGATGCACTTTTCTCGGATTGGGTTGGTGGTCAGACACCCCCATATGGAAATCATCCGGTTGACACTATGAGAACCAGGGACCGACTCCTGGCTCCCGGAAGGCCGATTTTGATGCACTTTTCTCGGATTGGGTTGGTGGTCAGACACCCCCATATGGAAACCATCCGGTTGACACCAGGAGAACCAGGGACCGACTCCTGGCTCCCGGAAGGCCGATTTTGATGCACTTTCTCGGATTGGGTTGGTGGTCAGACACCCCCATATGGAAATCATCCGGTTGACAACAGGAGAACCAGGGACCGACTCCTGGCTCCCGGAAGGCCGATTTTGATGCACTTTTCTCGGATTGGGTTGGTGGTCAGACACCCCCATATGGAAACCATCCGGTTGACACTATGAGAACCAGGGACCGACTCCTGGCTCCCGGAAGGCCGATTTTGATGCACTTTTCTCGGATTGGGGTGGTGGTCAGACACCCCCATATGGATAACCGCCGGCGGACACCAGGAGAACCAGGGACCGACTCCTGGCTCACGGAGGCCGATTTTGTTGCACTTTTCTCGGATTGGGGTGGTGGTCAGACACCCCCATATGGAAATCATCCGGTTGACACTATGAGAACCAGGGACCGACTCCTGGCTCACGGAGGCCGATTTTGATGCACTTTTCTCGGATTGGGTGGTGGTCAGACACCCCCATATGGTAAACCGCCGGCGGACACTAGGAGAACCAGGGGAGGCTCTTACCTCACACATGGGGGTTTGGGTGCCCTTGGCCGGCTTGGGGGTGACCCCAAGGGGGGGTCCAAGACCCCACACCCGGATCCATCCACAGGGGGGCGCCACAGGTCACTTTAAGCCTGATTTCACTATGGGTACCCAGGGGAGGCTGTTCACTCACACATGGGGGTTTTGGGTGCCCTTGGTCGGCATGGCTGGCTTGGGGGAGACCCCAAGAAGGGGTCCAAGCACCCACAGCCGAATCCATCCACAGGGGGGCGCCACAGGTCACTTTAGGCCTGATTTCACTGGGGGGACACTGGGGAGGCTGTTCACTCACACATGGGGGTTTTGGGTGCCCTTGGTCGGCATGGCTGGCTTGGGGGAGACCCCAAGAAGGGGTCCAAGCACCCCCACCAAGATCCATCCACAGGGGGGCGCCACAGGTCACTTTAAGCCTGATTTCACTATGGGTACACTGGGGAGGCTGTTCACTCACACATGGGGGTTTTGGGTGCCCATGGTCGGCATGGCTGGCTTGGAGGAGACCCCAAGAAGGGGTCCAAGCACCCCCACCAAGATCCATCCACAGGGGGGCGCCACAGGTCACTTTAAGCCTGATTTCACTATGGGTACCCAGGGGAGGCTGTTCACTCACACATGGGGGTTTTGGGTGCCCATGGCCGGCATGGATGGCTTGGGGGGGACCCCAAGAAGGGGTCCAAGACCCCACAGCCGGATCCATCCACAGGGGGGCGCCACAGGTCACTTTAGGCCGGATTTCACTATGGGGACCCAGGGGAGGCTGTTCACTCACACATGGGGTTTTGGGTGCCCTTGGTCGGCATGGCTGGCTTGGGGGAGACCCCAAGAAGGGGTCCAAGCACCCACAGCCGAATCCATCCACAGGGGGGCGCCACAGGTCACTTTAGGCCTGATTTCACTGGGGGGACACTGGGGAGGCTGTTCACTCACACATGGGGGTTTTGGGTGCCCTTGGTCGGCATGGCTGGCTTGGGGGAGACCCCAAGAAGGGGTCCAAGCACCCCCACCAAGATCCATCCACAGGGGGGCGCCACAGGTCACTTTAAGCCTGATTTCACTATGGGTACACTGGGGAGGCTGTTCACTCACACATGGGGGTTTTGGGTGCCCATGGTCGGCATGGCTGGCTTGGAGGAGACCCCAAGAAGGGTCCAAGCACCCCCACCAAGATCCATCCACAGGGGGGCGCCACAGGTCACTTTAAGCCTGATTTCACTATGGGTACCCAGGGGAGGCTGTTCACTCACACATGGGGGTTTTGGGTGCCCATGGCCGGCATGGATGGCTTGGGGGGGACCCCAAGAAGGGGTCCAAGACCCCACAGCCGGATCCATCCACAGGGGGGCGCCACAGGTCACTTTAGGCCGGATTTCACTATGGGGACCCAGGGGAGGCTGTTCACTCACACATGGGGGTTTTGGGTGCCCTTGGTCGGCATGGCTGGCTTGGGGGAGACCCCAAGAAGGGGTCCAAGCACCCACAGCCGAATCCATCCACAGGGGGGCGCCACAGGTCACTTTAAGCCTGATTTCACTGGGGGGACACTGGGGAGGCTGTTCACTCACACATGGGGGTTTGGGTGCCCATGGTCGGCATGGCTGGCTTGGAGGAGACCCCAAGAAGGGGTCCAAGCACCCCCACCAAGATCCATCCACAGGGGGGCGCCACAGGTCACTTTAAGCCTGATTTCACTATGGGTACCCAGGGGAGGCTGTTCACTCACACATGGGGGTTTTGGGTGCCCATGGCCGGCATGGATGGCTTGGGGGGGACCCCAAGAAGGGGTCCAAGACCCCACAGCCGGATCCATCCACAGGGGGGCGCCACAGGTCACTTTAGGCCGGATTTCACTATGGGGACCCAGGGGAGGCTTTTCACTCACACATGGGGGTTTTGGGTGCCCTTGGTCGGCATGGCTGGCTTGGGGGGGACCCCAAGAAGGGGTCCAAGACCCCACAGCCGGATCCATCCACAGGGGGGCGCCACAGGTCACTTTAGGCCGGATTTCACTATGGGGACCCAGGGGAGGCTTTTCACTCACACATGGGGGTTTTGGGTGCCCTTGGTCGGCATGGCTGGCTTGGGGGGGACCCCAAGAAGGGGTCCAAGCACCCCCACCAAGATCCATCCACAGGGGGGCGCCACAGGTCATTTTCACTAGGAGAACCAGGGGAGGCTCCTGACTCACACATGGGCATTCTGGGTGCCCATGGCTGGGATGGGTGAGACAGAGTCCAGCCCTCCACACACAAAAGTGACCCAGCAGGCCAGAAGAAAGGGGAGAGAGAGAGAGAGAGAACAAATAATACATGGGCACAGAGCAGCCAGCCTCCATTGGAGCTGCCTGCACAGTGCTGCCCTCCTGTGGGAAAGGTTCACACACACACTCACTCACTCACTCACACAGACACACACAGACAAACCTATTCACTTGGGCCTTCTCCCTCATGCCCTGCTGACATCCATGCAGGCCCACATTGACCTTTGTGACCTCTGGAGCTCCATGCACCTTGTTCTAAACTCCCTGCCTAGTAAAGGGCATCTCCCATGGGCATGAGAGTACAGCTCACTCCCCTGGAGCACCATGCCTCTTTTTAATCACTCTCTCCCTATTAAAACCCTCTCTCCCATGGGCTTGAGAGTACAGCTTACTCCCTTGACCTCCAGAGGTATAGGAGGCCAAAAAAAAAAGGGGGACAGAGCAGACAGCCCCCAAAGGGGATGCTGCTCTGCCCCCCTATGAGACAGGTTCACTCACTCACACAGACACACCTATTCACTTGGGCCTTCTCCCTCATGCCCTGCTGACATCCATGCAGGCCCACATTGACCTTTGTGACCTCTGGAGCTCCATGCCTCTTTTTAAACTCTCTCTTCCCATTAAAAGCCTCTCTCACATGGGCTTGAGAGTACAGCTTACTCCCTTGACCTCCAGAGGTATAGGAGGCCAAAAAAAGGGGACAGAGCAGACAGCCCCCAAAGGGGGATGCCTGCTCTGCCCCCCTATGAGACAGGTTCACTCACTCACACAGACACACCTATTCACTTGGGCCTTCTCTCTGTGGCCCTGCTGACAGCCATGCAGGCCCACATTGACCTTTGTGACCTCTGGAGCTCATTGCCTCCATCTCTACACTCCATGCCCAGTGAAACCCTCTCTCACTCGGCCTGAGACTGCAGCTCACTCCCTGGATGGCCTGGGCTCCAGAACCACGACCACCAAGCCCACACTCCCTGCCCACTCAAACCCTCTCTCACTCGGCCTCAGACTGCAGCTCACTCCCTGGATGGCCTGGGCTCCAGAACCACGACCACCAAGCCCACACTCCCTGCCCACTCAAACCCTCTCTCACTCGGCCTCAGACTGCAGCTCACTCCCTGGATGGCCTGGG